>NC_051275.1:1588578-1838578 GCF_015220745.1 Sebastes umbrosus | reverse complement strand
TGTACCAAGCATGTAGGAGTAGGACTTTTAAGTAAGTTTGATGCTATGTTATCGAGCATTTGCACATAGCTTTGTTCTACATAGTTGGAGAAAAGTGAAGCATCATAGCTCTGTAATCTCACCAGCAGTCTGGTAGTAGACTTGAAACTAGTGATTGAGATCATAAACTCATGTTTACAATGTTTCCTGAGGTAATAAATCAAGTGAGAAGTAGGATCATTTTCTCATAGACTTATATACAACCAGACTTCTTTTTGCAACCAGAGCAGTCGCCCCCTGCTGGATATTAGAAAGAATACAAGTTTAAGGCACTTCCTCATTGGTTCACTTCTCAGACTATTAGCAATTGCTAATTAGCTCATTTTAACATGCCACCATGCTAGACTAATACAGTGAGCATGGCAAACCTTATACAGTACCTCCTTCGGCATGTTAGCATTGACATTGTGAGCACGTTAGCATGCTGATGTTTGTTGACACAGAGCTTGTCTGGGTTGGGTTGTTTGAGAGTGCTGGGAAAAGTTAGCTTGTTCTCTTGCTCTCATCATGGTTAATTGGGAGTCATGGTGTTTTCCCTAAGCCCCAACTTGTCCCTGCCACTCTTTTGCTCATCTCCACCTCCTCTTGCAAGTCAAATAGTTCATGTTGAGCTTCGCAATCTAGCCGGAGGCAGGGTGTGGGAGGATGCTCTTCTAGCTTGTTTGTTTTTCATCTGACAACAGACATGTCCCAAAAGGTGCCGTCTCATTCCGTTGGATGCCACTCACTCGGTTTCAACAATAAATGCTTTATCCGTGGCCCCCACCATCACCTGAACTGTACATCCCCTCTCTCTAGAACAAAGCATTCAGTCATGACTCAGTCAAATAATCATTATGGCTCCTTAAGTACCTGTGTGGATAGGAGGAACTGGCAGTCAGAGTTGAGGAATGTGCTTCAATAAAGCTGCCTTTGAATGCTTGCTCAGGAAATGTCATAACAGCAGGTGAAAAAAAAATAAGACAGGACAGATTAGTTTTGCAGCTGCCGGTGGTAAGCAGCCATCAGTACACCTGATGGTCGAGCAGAGGGGTCTTTCCCACTCCGAGGGAAATGGACCACAGCATACTGTAACTCTAAAGTCACATGTGAAACATAGTTTGTTGCCATATCTAATAGTCCGATGTATTATCCAGAGTAAACAGTTATCCACTTTCATGTGTGCAAACCTCACATTTTAAAGTATAACTCACTACTTTATCTTTTTTTTTTAATTCCCCTGAAGAGACAAAGGCCAAAAAATGAAAATGTCCCTCTAACAAGTATCATCTGTGTAGCCAAAGCCTAATATAGCGTATTCTTCTGTGCCATGGAGCTCTGTTGTCATCTAAAAGCCATTAAAAACACATAAAAGAGTCATACTGTTGCACCGGGTGGAATATTCCTTTATTACAACGAACATGGCCTGTGTAGTTTGCTCTGAAACAACTCTGTGACTGCATTTTCAATCTCTGAAGGGTTCGCTCCATGTTGGGCAGACATCACTACTCTTGGTTCTTTTATGTGTTTTTAATAGTTGTTGGACTACAAGTTTGGAGTTTTATGGCGCAGAGGCATAAGCTATAATAAAAGGATAATATAATGTCAGGCTTATCCTTTAAAGCTCCTATGTGGATTTGGAACATTCTGGCTTCGGGGGACTCCAAGTGGTAATATAAAAAGACAGTGTGGCCGACTGCAGAGCACAGAATGAACGACTGAAAGCAGCACACAGACTGCACCCATTTCACCTTCATTGGTGAATTTTTCGAGAAATTAAGAAATAAAGTTATTCAGTAATTGGTAACAATTTATAACAACCATCACTTATAAATGGTAAACTGATAATTAATTAAACATAGTTAATAGTATTTTTACTGTTAAACAATGAAATGATAATTAATAATGTTTACTAATTATTAGTAACGCTATAATGGAGGTTATTTTAAACAATTCATTGTTGCACACATAACATTTTATATACTTTATATACAAATATTTGTCAATTATTATGAAATGATTTGTAAACCTTCAACAAATTGTTTGTGAAACATTTATAAACATTACATAGATAGATATTTGTAACACTTTAATGGTAAATACTGGTTTGTAAACCGTCTATAAGGATTATTTGGATGACTATTACAAAGTTGCAACTGATGATTATATTACTTATTATAATCATCATTTGCAACGTATTTATTAGCCATTTAACAGATGGTTAACAAATACTTTGTAAATCATCTATTAACATTATTTACATACATAGTTGATACTTTGTAAGAGGTTAATAATTGGTGTCTGGTCCATCTATCTATGTAATGTTTAGAAATGTTTTACAAACAATTTTATAAAAGTCTGCAAATATGTAATTATTAACAGATACTTGATATAGTGTATAAAATGTTATTTGGTGTGCAACATTAAACTGATAATAAGTACTGTACTAATGTAATCAGAATATAATTGTTATCGTCTCTTATCAGCTATGTTATTATTTCATATCACACAAAGTAAAGTTAAAATAACAGAAATTATAGCATTACTAATAATTAGTAAGTATTATCAATTATCATTGAATTGTTTGTTAACAGTGAAATATGTATTAACTAAGTTTAATTAACTATTATATTGAAATTCTACCCAGGGCCTTCAACCCTCCTATTGTCATCCCGTCGACCATCCAACTTTTGGTCTGGTTTGACGGTTTATAAGGCATAAATGATATATTATTACCCAATTCTGTGTTTCACTTTTTTTGGGGGGGGAATTTATGTTAATAAACATTATTTCCATGAAATTACACCTAATTTTTGAGTAAAAAAAAAAGCAGAAATGATTAATTATTTGACTGTAGTTAGAATCAGAGGAACATAATGTTGATGGATTATCATAGGCTGGTTTATGTCAAAGTTTAGTCAGAATATTATAATTATTATAATATAAAACATGTCCAATGGCAGCACATAATGACACCTTTTTAGCCAACTTCATTCCAACTCATTACCACAAGTTTTACCCTTTTTTTGTAATTTATGGTCAATATACTTCATTTACATGAGATTATACCTCATTTTTGAATAAGAACCCCCCCCTATTTTGGGGCAATTAGCTGAAAGAATCCCAAATATTTATGATATAATGAAGTTTGAAAACGGGTCAAATTTGACCCGAGGACAACAGGAAGGTTAAAGGGTCAAACATAGTGTGAAGCTCTCATAGAGTTATCTTATCTTAGTGGCTCTTTATCTGTTCATCTCAACTCTGTTTGTCAGTGTCTGTGAGTGACAGACTGTGGACAGCAGAAGGTTGTGATGCTGACAGACCACCATCACACAGCCCCACCAACCCCCCCACCAGCACACTACTTACACACTGCTAGGCCAGCACCCCCTTCAGTTACAGACTGGGACAACAAACCAGACCAGCATCATCCTCCCTGTTAACTGCCACGCAATCCATCCAGGTTTAGGCAACAACCATACAACCATCTGCAAACACACGTAAACACAAACAGTTGATTACTGCAGTGGAAGGGAAATTGTGGCCAACTATAGTTGCTGTATTGATTCAGTCAGTTGCTTTACAATGAGAAGATGTATAGAGTTATTGCAACCATACGTTCATACACGCGTTGTGGATGCACAATGGCACAGTTATGCACACACACACACACACACACACACACACACACACACACAAAGCTCTGAATATGGTTTAAACATATATACACACACAGAGAGAAAACATCTCATGAATATTAAACAAGTTTTGAGGGTTCCAACTGAACGCACAGCTCTCTGTGTGCTGTGTGTCTTTGTTGAATAATTGATCCCCCCCCTCCCCTTGCAATCTGCATTTGTCAGAATGAACAGTTGTGCTTCTGTGTTCCTCTCCGAGAGGAAATCCACTTTTCACGGCTCCAGCTCAACAGGCTTATAGGTGAAACACTGAAGCACATCGTATTTGTCATCGGGTTAATGTTTTATCTAAATTTACAGGATGTGCATTTAATGCTGAGCATGCAACTTCAATTTCACATCTTTCTCGACAGGTATGAGATCAAGTATGACAAGGACGACTACGTGCTGAGAGTGAAGAAGGCTTCCGTTAACGACGAGGGCGCGTTCACCTGTGTGGCAGAAAACCGTGTGGGCAAGCTGGAGGCCTCCGCCACTCTCACAGTCAGAGGTATGAAATCTTTGGTGTTTTTTCACATTAGCTAGCACGTGACAACTCCGAGAAGTCCTGGACCACTGATGTTATTCTACCTGTCCACCTATATGAGGTTTGGATTTGCACTTTACTCCGTAGGGTCCCCTTTACACAAATGGAACTCCAGAATGCTGACTCTCACAGCCAAGAGAGATGTAGTAGACAGTCTATGAATCTGTTTAATTATTACATTTCCAAGTGCGCCGTCGACACGCTCTGCCGCCCTCCCCCCCACCGTCGTGGTGGTCTGCTAGCCACGCTATACCCTCTATGCTGTAACCACCCAGTCAGCAAAGCCATTTCACAGATTACTGGTGCACACCGCCGGTCCCACACCTGGGGTTTGCAAGGTTAATAAAAACATTCTAACCATAATTTTCCCCTCTTTCACCACTCTTCTTCCCATTAAACCCAAGTGTTTAAGGTCTCTGTGGAGCGCTTTATGGCAACACAGGGTCTGAGTTCTCTTTTTTGGAAGGTGGATTTGTTAAAGTATCATCTTAGTGTTGAGGACACATACAGCAGCAGAGACGGAACGCTGGGAAGCCACTATCTGTGCCAACTCTTCTGGATAGAGAGAGTGGGCTTTCAGGAGCTCCAGTCTCTGGATGAAACCCACATGCTGTCTGCACTTTAAAATCTTTTTTGCTCTCTCTCTTCCACTTGCTCTCTTTTTTTCTGCTCTGTCCATCAGCACTAGTGATAAACACACCCTCGCCTTGCTATTACAAACACACACCATCTGTAGAATTGTAGATTTCATTAATGCAGTCAGCGAAGGTACAGTAGTGTCTTTGTCTCTGTTGAGTAGAATCGGCTGCCCCTGCAGGTATTGACCACCAGGGGGCGCTCACACCAGACTGCCTTTAACATTCCGTGTCTGAGAAGCAGAGGCTTTGAGCTCATCAATAATGTGTCCAGTGGACCAAACACTACTGGACCTTCCCTGCCGTGCTTACCCTGTGCCAGAAATGTGTTGGCCCCAACACGACGTCATTCATTCTGACTTTGATTTCTTTTGTCTTATTTTGCTTTGTTTGTTCTGTTCGTCTTTTGTTTGTTGTGTATGTTTGTTTGTGTCTTAATTTGTTCCTTTTGTGTATCCACTCCTCCATTGTTGTGTCTCCAGCTCGCCCTGTTGGTAAGTACCCATCCTTCTGATTTGATTCCATCCCGCATGCCCTCTCCCTCATACACATCATTGCATCGGACTGCTTGACAATGAATTACCATTGCTTTAACATTACTGTACTCCACTAACACAGGTGTCACATCACATCGTGTACCCTTAGTATTATTGTTTGCAAATAATGTTGTACTCTGTAGAGATTTTACAGCTGGATTACTAAAACACTAATGGCCTATTACACCAGGTCTGTTTGTTCACTGAATATGATGCGTACCCACTCAGCCTAATCAATGAAGCCACCTGCACTTATTTTGTTTGCAGCAACTTGACAGTTATTTGAAGCAAATCTCCAAGGAATTTTTATACAAATTCCAAGTTTTCTGAGTATCCATATATGTTTTGAATTAAATGTATAGAATTTACTTCAAATTAGGGCTGTCAAAGTTAACGCAAAACTTGTTTTAATGCCACTAATTTCTTTAAAGGGACTGTTTGTAAGAATCAGAATGTCTTGTTAACAGCGACACCTGTGGCCGTTAAGTCAACGAAAGTCAGCGTCGGGGCTCGCGCTTGCCACCTCTAAACAGACATGAAGGAGCATCACTCAAAACAGTGAGGCGACACACGTCAGCTAAAAGCACAATATCACTCTATATTTCAGCTGCTTGGCAGTAATGTTAGCTGACCAGACGAAGGTCTCTCAATGAATCAATGCTGATCCTAGTGTTGGCTTTTCCTGCCTCAGCCTCCCGACCGCGGCCGGAGGGAACAGGGGAGACACCGGAGTTTGGTCGGAGACGATAACGTATTTAGCATTTTATTATTTAGCATTTATTTCTGCACAAACGTCCACTGTACATTCACTAGATATTCTCAGAGCTACTAACTCTTCTGCAGTGTGTAGTGTGCGCGCATGCACGTGAGAGCGAAATAACGAGAACAAGCACGGTATGTGACTAAATGCAAGCAGGCAGGCAGAGGAGCAGAGTACAGCAGAGACTCCGGTCCTGGAGACCGAAGCCACGGTCTCCCCCGCGTCCTCCGACCGCGGCCAAAACTGTTTAACAGACGGGCTTCACTAGATACAACCAAGAGGTTTTGGTGCTTCACTGTAGTTTGTGTTGGAGTCTGAGTCTGAACAGCGTAGCCACACGTGAGCGCGCATGAGACACTGACCAGGATTGATTTATACGTGTAAGAAGATACAAACAGTCCCTTTAACATTAAAGCGATCGATCTTTTGAGAATTTTGAAGCTAGAGTGAAGACTCTGCTATCATATGAGGCTAGAAAAAACTAAGGAATCCATTGGTACCGAACCAAGGTCATGCTTGCTTGTTGGGAAGGCTAAATAACGCAACAAATTTACACAAAATTTTGCAGAGGAAAAACTGGTATGACCATTTTCAAAGGGGTCCCCTGACCTCTGACCTCCAGATCAGTGAATGTAAATGGGTTCTATGGGTACCCACGAGTCTCCCCTTTACAGACATGCCCACTTTATGATAATCACATGCAGTTCGGGGCAAGTCATAGTCAAGTCAGACACTGACAACACTGAAAACACTAAAATAAAGAAAGCATTCCATAGTATATCCTTTAGTGTTTAAATTATACCAAATAATTGTCTTTGATGAGTGCACATTCTTTTTGTAGGTTTGTATTTTTTATCACTTAAACTTGATCTCAACCGGCAGCTGATGGAGCTGGTGTAGGTTTCAGCGACATCGTCCTGCAGCACACATTTATCAAGTGCATTAACTCAACGTTTCCGTTACCCGTGTAGCACTAAACTGAAGGCTCTACCTTCAATGACTGAGTGGGCTGTCTGGCAGTTTGATAGTCTCAGACGTTGTCATCTCATATGGTCCAGGACGTGTTTAACTCGCAAGTCTTGAGGCCATCTGTGGATTTTTGGAACACGAAGCTGAGATCTGTTTGTTTTGGACGAGCTTCTCTCCTCACTGAGCCCCGCAACGCAGAGCCGGAGATCTCATTGTATTTCCCTCTGGGTCTGGAGAAGGTCAAGGCAGAACAAAATATGAAATTGTTAGAGGAAAGTGAGTGAAAATGTGCATCTGGAGAGAAAGGTGTGCTTTCTGTGAGTAGAAACTGAGAGGAGAGCAGGAACAAGAAACGTGCGTGAGGACAAAGAAGGGCGAGGAGAAGAATGACAGAAGTGTTTGTCGAGACAGGCTTGACTGGCACAAAAACCCAGACACTGCCTCAGTGGCAGGACTTTGGTTGCCAAAACAGCAGTGGCTGTTCTGCGATTGTCAAACTGTCAGCTCTCAAGAAGATGGAGGAAATTACACATTCACTCTGCCTGTGGGAAGAGACAGTAATTGCCGTCGACTTCTGAATAAAATATGATTGAACGTGGGATTTTAAAGGAGGAAGAGATGCTTCTTAGTTTGTGTTCCTGCCTGGGTGTACTGAATGGATGTCTGTCTCTCTCTGTCCATTTGTTCTTTTCACCCTGACCACTGTTTTATGCCGAGCCCTCTCCAAACCAGGCAGATGTGGCTTGTCATGAATTAATATGGGCGCCTGATCATGTGTTTCCTCAGGAGGGGACAGGAGGGAGCCTCTCACATGTCATTAAGGGTCTCTGAATCAAAAAAACAGGGCCATTGTGAGTTAGCCCTGGCCAATCTGTGGAACTGTCACACGCTGACTTCCTCTTGATTTGTCTCAGTTTTTGATCTGCTCTTCTCTGTGGGCCTCACTCTCCTTCTTTAGGTCCATCCCCCATCACTTCATCCACGAGTACTTTATTCCTTTTCCAATGTAATTTAAAGGGAGATTTAAAGTAGTGCCACAGGTATAGAATGGGTCCAAGACTGATCTCAGGCCAACAGGATAAAGCTAACAAGCCAAAACTATGGTTTTGATAGACACCGTTGGATGTTTTGACCTGGTATCAATTGTTCAAACAGTCAAGTGCAATGGGAAGCTTACCTAATTAGTAGGGTTGTCAAAGTTAACGCAATAATAATGCATTAACACAAATTTGTTTCAATTGAACTAATTTCTATAAAGCAGGACGAGGAAAAACTGGTATGACCATTTTCAAAGCGGTCCCTTGACCTCTGACCTCCAGATCAGTGAATGTAAATGGGTTCTATGGATACCCACGAGTCTCCCCTTTACAGACATGCCCACTTTATGATAATCACATGCAGTTTGGGGCAAGTCATAGCCAAGTCAGCACACTGACACACTGACAGCTGTTGTTGCCTGTTGGGCTGCAGTTTGCCATGTTATGATCTGAGCATATTGTTTTATGCTAATGCAGTACCTGTGAGGGTTTCTGGGACAATATCTGTCATTGTTTTGTGTTGTTAATTGATTTCCAATAATAATTATACACATACATATGCATAAAGCAAGTATATTTGCCGACTCCCATGTTGATTAGAGTATTACAGTAAATACCTGAAAAACCTCCCTTTAATGTATTTAATGCAATTAATTTGCGATTAATCACGATTAAGTATTTTAATCAATTGACAGCCCTATTAATTAGGTATATCAGCTACAAAAAGATGGATGATGTTGGCTACAATAAAGAGGATTTACAAACAGATGCCTTTGTTTTATTAAGTTTGGTGAAATCTAGCTGAACAGCAAATTTTTGTTTAGACATCCAGCTGCAAACAATCAGCCATACAAGCGAAGCCAATGATAAAACCTCAAAAACATTCACATAACTTAATTCTTTTTTGACAGCACTTGGTATCATGAATGTGAAAATAAGTTGGGTAAACTCTTTTCTATAAATGAAATAGATTTTATGAGAGCAGCAGACAGTGCTGAAGATGAAATGTGAGAAAGGACGAGGCCGGGCGATGCAGTGATAGGGACCGGTCTGGAAGGTGTTAAACCATATTTTTTTAGCGAGTAGTTAGCGATGCAGCATGTGGGATGAAACAGAGCAGAGGAAGTGAAGGGAGGAAACCGAGTCCTTGCCAGAGCATGATTTAGGAGCTCTGTATCAGGCCCGGCATTGTGAGAGCCACAAGATATCCGAGCTGCAGAAGGCCAAACGGGAAAGGCAGTAAATCTGTAGCCATCTGTACCATTCCCAACTGTGTGTATCTTTGACAAATACACACCCCCCCCCAAAAAGGGATTACATGGAGAAACCAGCCAAATGGGAAGAGTTTGGCCTTACTGGAACCAGCTGGCTTGTCAGCGAGAGGACTTACAAAGAAATCAAAAGAAACAGAAAGAGTGCAAGATGTTGCATTGCAACAATTCAGAATTTACAACAATCTGTAAAAATGGCTTCTACTATCTATTGTCTGCACTCAAAAATGTGTTGACTTTCATTATCTCTGCAGGAGCCGTGTTTCCTCTTGTAAGGAACGTGGCATTGATGTTTTATCTGGGCAAACATGGGACTTGTCAACATGGGACTAAGACCCCCAGTGACAGTCATAGAATAAACAAGTAGAGGTCTTGGGTCATGCAGTAAATTACCTCAGGTCAAAGTTCAGACGTTTTCAGAGATCTAGTTTTGCTGCTGAGATAATTGTGGTAATGTTCTGCAGTTGTACTTATTATTAGCGTATATGGCAACTGTGTGAGACAGTCCAGGTCAGTGGTAGTTCATATAGATAGACTATGGCCTAAAGCTGGAAATGTCTTCTTTGCATCTATGCTGGAATCCATTGTCATCCATATGCAGGACACTGTATTTTTTTTATTATTTAGGATAAAAAAACAGATATTTTAAATAAATTTATAAATATTAACATCTCTGTTGAAGCTGAAGTAGGCGAGATTGGAGCAAATATGATTAAAAAAAGTTATTTTTATAAAACGGTCACTATATTGTGACAGTAGTACATGAAACAGGTAACCTGAAAAAAAATCAGGTACCTCTGTGTCCTCTGTTGTCCTCTGGTGTCCTCCGGTGCTCCTAACGGCATCTGCAAAATTTCACATACCGGAGGAAAACAAACAGTAAAAGCTGATCTGAGGTCTGCTGTCCATCTGCAGTCTATGTGAGCCGGCTGTCAATCACTGGCTATGGACTCATTGGTGTTTTCAGTCCAAAAAGGCATCTAGCGGCTGTTGTCAAAAAGTACCGGAGTTTCGTCTCTTTGCGTCTGTACTCTTTGTGTGTACTATTGGTCAATGTACGTTTGTGTGAATATACAGTAGCATGTGTCTTTTCGGACGCACTGAGCAGTATAGCATTTACGTCGTCACTTCCTGAGAGCCTCCTTGCCAGTTGGAGACGTGTAACCGTGGTAACCCGTTCCAACCTTATGTGACCAAAACGACAATTTGTGAGAATCAAAATCTGAATTAATTTAAAGTATATATTACGTTGTGTAAAGTGCAAAGTGAAGTGAGTCTTATACTTACAGTTAAGTTGTTAATGTTACAGAGCCGTCCCTCAACGTCTGTTATAAACATTGTCATCGCTAGCACTTTGCATTGTGGGATATTTAGGCCGCCGTAATGTCCAGTGTTGCATACTGTAATATTTCACCTAAAATAGTATGCAATTTGTGTACTGTTGGTTTCATACTAAGGTTTCGGATCTCACATACTGTTTTACCAAATAGCATGTTAGTATGGAATTTTGGACACAACCTACAGTATATTCCATTATTCCTATGCATCCTATTATCTACGTACTTGGATTCACCAGCCTTTGCTTGTAAATTGTCCTGTGAAGATTCCTGATAAATGTTTTGGAAATGTGAGGGAGGGATGCTATGAAATCCTGCCTCTCTAACTGACCCACCATCGGGTAACGGTCAGGGAGCGAAGAGAGGCGACACTGCACACCAAAAGGAACTCGTATCTAATCTCTATACTCCTCTCTCTTTATTATTGAACTGCGTCTGCCAAGTTGTCAGTCAGAAACGTCTCACTCCGTCCAGACTGCGAGTGTGTGACAACTGGTCTGGCTCCTGATGGAGTCATGAATATTGACTGAGAAAGCTTCACACTGCGATTTCAACGTTTGATAGCTTTTCGAGCCTCTTCTCTGTTTGATGGAGAGGTGTTAGCTCGAAGTGTGGTAAACACAGAAATAGTGTTTTCTGTCTCTCACTCCCTGTTGATACAACTTTGATCAGAAGAACTGAGCCACTTCAGATCTTGACGTTTATATGAGATGCACACATGATTAACCCCTATGTGTCTACACCTGCTCATAGATGTGGATGTTTCCAGGGCATGGGTGTGCCTTTGTGTTGTCTCAGATCTAAATGCCATGTGACTAAGGTGTCTCCCTGTGTGAATGCCAACGTGACTTGTCATTCATTCAGCCTCAGCCTCACCTGGATGAATGGCCAACCTGGTTACCATGGCAATGATAGTCATTGGTGTCCTTCCCAGTTCAGAGCCATTAGAGAGCAAAAGATGGATATAACGCTGCATGGAAGCTCTGTACGGCACTCCCATTTTGATTTGACCATGTGGCTTGTTATTGCTTGAAATCCCCAAGCCCTGATGACCTCCAACCCTGATGTTTGGCCTCGCTGTGTACCACCGGACCACTAACACTGCTGTTTTTTGCCCTTTTGACTTCAGCTGCGCCCCAGTTTGTCATCCGCCCAAGGGACCAAATTGTGGCTCAAGGCCGCACTGCCACCTTCCCGTGTGAAACCAAAGGAAACCCTCAGCCTGCTGTCTTCTGGCAGAAGGAGGGAAGTCAGGTAAGTCTCACACAAAGCAGTTTGTAGCAAACATTTTTATCTTTTTGCATTATTTCTTACATGTGAAAATATATTACTCTCTTAGTCGGCAGCTTTTGTTATCTACTGTGCGTCCCTAGTGTTATCAACTCAGCACTGTTCGGATTCCCTTGGCTGTATGCACAATTGCTGAGTACTTATGAGTCTCCTGCCCTGCACACACATACAGACAGCACTGCAAGCTACACTATCTGCCATCAGTATCTTTACTACAGACACAGATACACCTTTGTTCTCCGGAGCTGCCAAACGACAGTGTGCCTGGCAAAGTGCTAATCGGTTTCCTGTGACCCTGCGCTGATAAGAGCGATCCTATCCCTCACTCGAGCAGATAACCCATTCAAATACCTGGGTGTCCTCACAACGCTCAACAACAGTGCCAATTAGGAGCCTGTTGGGGCTTGTAGATGAGCCAGAGATATGACTCAGCTCTGGCTAAGGTTCAAACACACACACACACACACACACACACACACACACACACACACACACACACACACACACATACACAAACACACACTTAGCCTGCAGGCCAACAATTACAGCAAAGTTCTCTTAAAAGAGTGAACAGAAGTGAGACACATGTTCATACAAACACTTTACCTCTAACCAATGTGTGACCTAAAGCTTATGACTCAGGAACACTGACTGGTGTTGTGAACTTGTCCAGATAGAGCAGATTTATATCCGGCGTGTCTCTCACTCTGCCATTAAAGATGAGCCTTTTGAAATGAATGCACTAGAAACACCTTTGTACAAGCAGTCGCACGCCTCGTCTGCACTTTGTGTAGCTTCCTGTACCTCGCCCACACTGACTGTATGAAAGGTATGGAGGTATTTGTTTAGAGAACTAATTAAAAAGCTAATTCAGTACAGTAATTAAATGGCAGAAAGGCCTTTTTTTATCACACTTGAGGATAATGGAGTGTACGTCTCTCCTGTGCTGGAGACGGGCAGACCCTAATTTATAAAAACAACATCATTTGTTGCATTAAAGTGATTAGGTGTAATTAAATCCAGGTAATGTATTTGCAGATCAAAAAAGAAAGCGCTGGGATAAAGTGGCTGCATAGCTAATAAAGAAAGTGTCATCAGTCCTCTGATTATTCCCTCTGATATATGTGGGATTGATTACCCCTTCCTCTTTAGCTGTTCTAAAGATATATTGTGTTATGTTCAGCCTAAGCTCAACTGGTATGGGGTGGTCTCTGTGGGCAAACAAGCAGCTCAAAACTGCTGTGGTATTGAAGCATAAAGGAAAGCAGTCATGAAGCCAACAAGAGCAAAAGTTGCCTTCATAACACAGTGGAGCCTCTGGCTTGGCAGAAGAATAAGTATGAAACCAAGTCATCAAACTGTATACATGTTGGGGAAGTATGTGTGTATGTGTGTATTTCCAGGCTGTACCGGTTCCATGTCCTCACTAATTGGCTGTTTGTACGTCTTCCTGCAGAATTTGCTCTTTCCCAACCAACCCCAGCAGCCCAGCAGTCGCTTCTCGGTGTCACCCAGCGGAGACCTCACCATCTCATCTGTGCAGCGGGCAGATGCCGGTTACTATATCTGCCAGGCGCTGACCGTCGCCGGCAGCATCCTCGCCAAGGCTCAACTGGAGGTCACAGATGGTGAGGGAAAACCGACGCGTAACTTCTTCCATGCCACCAGTGCGCTGACACACGGCTTAGTGCCACTGCAAATGTGGAGAAGTTGGTGCATAGAAACACAGATGTATTTTTAATACGCATGTTTTATTCTCTACCACATACATTCAGACATTTAGTCCTCAACAAAAACAATATTTAAACTGGCATAAATGACATCTGATTTGAGTTTGTCATGGTTTAAAGCTGGGGGAGGCAGTTTATTTTTGGTGTTACTTGGCAACCATTCCATAATAACTTTTCAGCATATTGTAATTCAAGTGGTACCCCAGGGTAGGCAGTTATCTGGAAAAGTAAAAAAAAAAAATTGGGAAATCCAGCCGTCAACCTGCAGCTCTCCTCTCTCCCCTCTCTGTCCTAAGCCCCTCCCACCAGACAAGCATTGGCACATGCACGCGCTTCATACAGTAACCAGTATCAGTACTGCTCATTCATTTCAAACATCATCCCGATCGTGACTATGATCCTGATGCCATCATATAGCTGCGATTCTATGAGAATTACCGTCCTGCTTTCTTTGCAACTGTGCGTGGGCCTTTAAAGCCCTTTGAGATGACATACTGTGATTCAAGGCTCTAGCTAGCTGCAATATCAGCAAAGTGTTTCAGAGATGGAGTGAAAGAGTTGCTAATAGTTAGGCCTCCTGCTAACCGTAGTCGTCATTGCTGCGCCACAGCTGTGAGCTCTGTTCTCTTTATACATCCACGGTGAGCTCAGGCAGAAGGCTAAACTATTAGAGAGATGGAGAGAATACGATGCTTTCCCTGAGCTACTGCCGTAGCTACCGTAGCCATGAGGCTAGCTCACAGTGCTAGCAGAAGGCTATTAGCTAAATATTAGCAACATTTTCTCTCCATCACTGAAACGCTCCACCGGTTTTGTCAGACTCTCTTCTTGATAAGTCCGTCTTCCTTGTTGTGTTGCTTTGCAGTGTAGGCAGTCGTTGCCAATGCTGGAATAGCAACTTTTCCTGCAAAATATTCTGCCGTAGAATCATGCTTTCACCATCTGAAGGGACTTGCACATGCATTTGTAGAACAGCCAATAGGAACGCTCTCTCTCTGAAATGACCTGTGATTGGTCAAAGTCTCCCATCACAGGCTAGATTTTTTAAATCCTGAAAACAGAGCCATGAGGAGGAGCAGAAGTCTAGTTTTCTCTCAGAACACTTGAAATACAATATGCTGAAAGGTTGTTATGGAATTTTTGCGCAATGATGCCAAAAATATACTGCCTACTGCCACTTTAACTGTAACACGTGTCTTGCCTTGCAGAGTTTATTTGGCCTTTAACACTGTGAAAGTATACACAAGCACATTTGTACAGGAATACATTCAGCTTTGGTTTGAGAGATGTCAGTATGCCCATGACCTTCAGTTACTGTGTTTTTGCAGTACGCTCCTTGTTTCATTTTTTTTCACCTGACACAATTTAATTAACATTTTCTACATTTCCTTTTGGAAAGGAAATAAAGCGTTGCCCTTGAGTTCCTTCAAGTTTAATGATCAGCTTTTGGGCGAGTGGGCGAGTATGTGTGTGAGAGAGGGAGCAAGAGAAAGAGAGGGGACATGATTGAGTGAGTGACTGACAATGGTTTTCTGTGGAATGAATTATGTGGAAGCATCTAATCTGCTCAGCTGTTGTGAAGGCAAGATCGACGGCCATCCATATGTCTGTTGAAGTACCTGCTAGCAGAAAGATTAAAAGCACGACCGGAACACTTTTTTCTCACTGAAGAAGCAGGTTCTATTGCACATACAAAATTGACATGTCCTTCAATTGCCTGGAATAATGTATCATCACATTTTACAGGCAAATCCTTATCAACAGTTAACCATTTCATTTTTTATTTTTTTTATAATAGCAAAAGGCATGTTAGCGAGAAGGGTGTTAGGCATGTCTAAAAGAAAAGGAGGGAGTGGAGGAAAGAGTACAGGAGGGCCAGGTCACGGTCAGGTCATGGCCACACCTGCCGCAGTCTTCATGTGATTTACTGCCCCGAGCTCCGACAACAGTCTGCGGAGTTCAAGGAGATCTGTAATGAGAAATTCCTGATCCAGAGACCCAAGGCCTTGGCTGAGCTTTGCCTCCTCCCTCTGTCACTCCTACATGCCATCCACACATACATCAGGCGCATCAAAATCCTGGACTTAGCAATGTCTTGTGCTTGTGCTTGTGCTCTAGCTTCTGTCGGCAGTCATAGCCTACTGTCTGCGCTTAATAGGGAAAGCATTGTAGTCATGAACTTTAAAACATGGACAAACATGGATGCATGACACAATTCAGGCTATTTTGTAGTGAAACAAAAGGCTTTAAAGCAGCAGTAGATAGAATGTTTTTTGGCATCATTGGGCAAAAAGTCCACAATAACCTTTCAGCATATTGTAATTCAAGTGTTCTGATAGATAACTAGACTTCTGAACCTCCTCATGGCTCTGTTTTCAGGCTTTAAAAAATCTAGCCTGTGACGGGAGACGTTGGCCAATCACAGGTCATTTCAGAGAGAGAGCGTTCCTATTGGCTGTTCATTCAACGGAGGCAGCTGTCAATCACTCGCAAACTCCGATCAAACGGTCAAACTAGGCAGCGCTGATCAAATATGAATTAATATTCTGTTGCCGTAATGCCTATTTGTCGCGTAAAATGTTTTTAGAAACATCTTGTAGTGTACTGTTTAGCTGTAAAATGAGAAAGTTTATGACTCTGTCTGGTAGCAGGTGCTTTGAATCATCTCTTGGCTTAGTTTCTGATTTGCATTATCGCTTTTGATTCATATGATTGTTTCGCCCAAATCAAAACATTCCAGAGGACTAAAACACTAATAGAAATATCATTATTGAAATGGATGTGTGACATTTGGCTTAATGTGTTTCTGCACAGTTCTTTCTCTTTCTGTCTGTCGTGACCCAACGCGAGAGGGCTGACCACAACACAGCAGGACTGTAGTACTTAGAAGCACTTCCTTTTTGTCAGATGTGGAGTGAAAATCGGGGTGGAAACGAGGGTGTGATAATGTGTTGAAAGGTTACCGAGGTAGACTCGGTAATTAGCCCCTGCAGGTCTGACATCATTAATCCATACCTTCTAATTAATGTGGGCTCTGTGATGCCAGGGGGACTCCACATTATTCAACTCTAAATATATAAACTGCCTGCATGCTAGAGTGCTAACTCTCTCTGAGATCACCTCTGACATCCCCACTATTTCACTGAAGGAACCCACAGGCTTTTCTTTGGCACATTATAACAAATGAATTTGCTCGTGGAAATGGGATTCATCACAGCGTTAGCCAGAGTGAAATTAGAACAAAATATAAAAGGATTGTCTTCTCTGATTATTTGATGTCTTCTTTACATCTCATATGAGTATCATGAGGCGGTTTCAGTAACATTCAGTACTTGAAATTCACCTTTCATTGTGCCCCTCGGTTCACATAATGAAGTATTTATCTGAACCACGCTGACTCAATAGGCAAGAGTCTCACCACTAAACTGTACCACAAAGTCTAGTAGTGTATAAAAATAAGGCGACCCAGGCAGTAACTGGAAACTGCTTAGCATCCCTCCGCCACATCAATGCAACTAGAAACACACTACTCAACTGTTCTCCCCTGCTTCCTGGAAATACAGGATATGGTCATTGTTCTGTGGTGCAATTACAAGACCTGCAGAGAAAATAGTCTCCTTTATGATAGGTATAGCCAAATCCATCCCCAGTGCATTTCATGATCAATGCTGTCACTTATTTAACAGTCAGACGCCATATGTGAAGACAGATTTCTATGACGATATGGATAATATGTTTTATCTTTGTATCATAGTGCTCACAGACAGGCCGCCGCCCATCATTCGCCAAGGCCCGTCCAATCAAACGCTTGGGGTGGACAGTGTGGCGCTGTTGAAGTGCCAGGCATCAGGAGACCCCATCCCCTCCATCAGCTGGCTGAAGGATGGGATCAGTCTGCTGGGAAAGGACGCCCGCATGTCCCTGCAGGAGCTGGGCAGCCTGCAGATCAAAAATGTCAAGGTAAAGGATTTCATTGGTCCTGTTGGTGTAAAGAATGACTCATCAATTTGTGCTACTGTGCCAATGTCATTTTACAATAGCTTTGTCCATAGCTACAGTTTAAATGTAATTGTATATCGCCAGCTCCCTTATTACCTCACACTTTGTCACCACTCTATTTTGTCACTGGCCTTTAAGTATCTTAATTTAAGATGTTTATACAGATATATGCATTTGTATGGGCATTCCTGCAACACTGCAGGATACAAGCTTTTGTAGAATTCAGTAGGACGAAGCTTAAAGGGATAGTTTGGGTGTTTTGAAGTGGAGTTGTATGAGGTAGATAGTAGTAGATGTATTACTTACAGTAGATGGCAGTCAGCATGCCCTAAGCTCAGAGAAACAGACAGAAGTAGCGACATGGGAGCAAAGCGATGTACTGCTGTGGACGTGGATGGCACCAAAACGTATTTAGCCACTTCGCCCTTTAAGTGGTAGATCATTATTGCGTGATCCTGTTTAAATCATTCTAAAATAAAAACCATAATAGCTAGAGCATTCATTCTTTTTGCAGCAGAAAGCTAAGGCTTTTGATATAGCATCATGACAGTGTACGCCCATGATGACGTCATTACCTTACGTTGTGCATTGTACAAAACGTGACGCCAACATGCGGTGGCCCCAGAGTATTGCCCCATAATGGCTGCGGGAGATCATTGTTTGCATGATCCTGTTTAAATTGATCTGAAATATACAGCATAACAGCTAGAGCAATCACTCTTCTTGCAGAAGAAAGCTAAGGCTCCTGTCTTCTTTGGATCATCATGTTATATGCTCTTGATGATGTCATTACGTTATGTTACGTGCGTAACATAAACTATCCAAACACCTTTGGATAGTTTATGTTCTCACTCAATCTGCTCATGACAATGCGTATGCATATTTTAACAACTAAAAACTGTGCAGAGTTCAAATAACTTATGAAGTGTTAAGAAATATGTTGTTAATGTTTCTATATTTAGAAATGTTTTGGATCAGTATGTTTTGTGTTAATTTAGTACAATTTTATGAAAAAGCATGATTTCTGTATTTTTGTATTTATGACACAATTTCAACCGTTCTATCAATTATTATGGTTTATTGACTTACATACATATTCATACAGAGCCTACAGAGTTTAGGGATATGAAGCATTTGAATACACTCCAAGAAATGACATCAGAATAAGCAGAAAATACCTATGTAGGTACTGGCGGACCATTTCTATTGCAGAGTTCAAAGGGGTTAAAAGAAAGTCTCCCCTAAAAAAACGATATCCGTTTTAGTGTATGTTATATTTAGAATATTTTCACCGCTTTATCTTGCCGTCAGACAACCCTTTCTGACGAGGAACTGAACCGAAAGTGAAACTTATCTATGCTCTCTTAAAAGCCACCAGACTCCGTTGACAAAAACAGTATGAATACGTTTCACTTTCAGTTCAGTTCCACGCCGGAAAATTATCTAAATATAGCATACATGTAAACAGATATTGATTTTTCTTTTATGTGGCTAAAATATGTTTTGCAGCTGGCCCTATCCACAACACTGTATTGCTTTGCATCTGTGCCAGTATTCTTCAAACTGGGGGCGTGCTGACCGTCATCTACTGTAGGTAATACCTACTATGAATAAGTACCTCATACAACCTCACTTCAAAATACCCAAACTATCCCTTTAAGCCTGACTTGGAGAAGCGAGGTACCATAATGCTTTAAAGAGATGAATAGGCAGCATTGATTTTTATTTTAATTGTTTGATAGTATCACTTAGTGGCAGGCAGCTCCAACTGGGCTCAGCTGTGCAGCGTTGGATGGACTCCAGCTGTAGCATAGAAACATGTATGCACTTACTGACATATACACACATGTGCACACACGTACACATTTAGAGTAGATTGAATTTAAAAGGCTCGCGTCTTCCTTTCCCCACTCGGAGGCCTCGGTGGAATATCTATTACGCTTGACAAAGCTGCCGACCACTGACATGTTATTTAATTAATGGAGGGGAGGCACGGGGACAAAAACCAACAAACAACCAAAGTTCCTAAGAGGGATGGAGAGACAAGCCAGCTGTCATCGGTCCAGGGGGTTCCAGCAGCCCACCCTAAATTGATTAGCCTTGGCTTTGTTGTGGCCGGCAGGACAGTGGGGTAATAAGGAGGGGGAGTGGAGAAGTGATGGAAGGGTGGTGAGTAGAAAATGGAATTCATTAGGAAATTAGCGTCAGCACTTTGAGGCACTCACAAATGACACACAATTTGGCCGGCACAAGGCTCGCTCATGAAGTCGCCCCATCACTTTTCATTGTTTCGGCAATAGGAAGGTAACATATATTCAGTCATTGCTACTGCTCTCAGGATGTGTGAAATGAAATGGCACTAAAAGTGTTATTAGTGGTGTCATTAAGCTCTGTGTGTCGATGCCGTCAGTGTGTGTGTTTGTTATTATTCACGTGTGTGTTCTGCTCTATATCAGCTCTCAGACTCGGGGGTCTACACATGTGTGGCCACCAGCTCCAGCGGTGAAACATCATGGAGCGCTTTCTTGGAAGTCAAAGGTACAAGATGGTGTAATGATTTCATGTGTTTATTTCGACTTGTCAGCAGTTTTCACTAGAACAGTGTCTTTCAAACACATCCGGGGATCCCCAGGGGTCCCTGGTGGTGTTCCAGGGGGTCCCCAGCAAAAAGTGGAATAATTCATTTTCACTATAATTCCATCCATAAGTAAAACAATGTCATGTGAAATATTACTTTCAATGTCATGCGCTATTACCTTTCTATTTAAGTTACTTATTTTACTACATTTTCACTAATATTATATCTAATGGCATGTTCATATCAAGAGCGAAGCAAACTTTTCGCACTGTGCGATTACATACAAAGTCAATGCAAAGAGGCGAATAGACCTGAATTTGCGCCGGGCGGGGCTGTGTCGTGAAAGCCTATCAGCGTTGAGATTCTCCTCCTATCGTCATGTTGAATCAGAAATTGAGGAAAACAATAATGTAGCCATCTATGGTGTCAAGGTGTGGCTGGCTAGATACAGTCAATGCAATGGCACTGTGTGACACTATGTGAATACAGCTCCCCGCCGGCTGATTATGAACCCAGACACAACAGTGTTGGATTTTCCGACATACTGTATCTGTGACTTCCACAACATATACAAAGCAGCAACAGTGGATATTTCTTCCATGGTTAATGGCGGAAATGGCAGAAAGAAAAGTTGTTGGCATCTATGGAGATATTCTTCTCTCCGGCAGCATCTAGTGGGAATGAAATGATACCGCCGGTCCAACCACAAGTAGAGCAAGGCGGAAATTTGCTTCACTCTTGGTCCGAACACAGCATTATACACTTTATATTTATTACTCTGTTGTCTTTTTTATTCTGATATTGTTGTATTTTTTTAGTTATTTTGCGTGTCATGGTACACTTTCTGCAATAAAACATCTAAAAGTAAAAATCGTATCAAATGGGGGTCTGTGGTCTAATTTGTGTCAGTTTAGGGGTCCTTGACTTGAAACAGTTCGGGAACCACCGCACTAAAAGATAAGTGTTTGTTTTTTCTCTGTCTCTTTCTCTCCATTCAGAATCAGGTGGAGTGATTGTCGTGAAAAACCATGATGAGAATGAGCTTCCAGGCCCGCCGTCTAAACCTCAGGTCACTGATGTCACCAAGAACAGTGTGTCCTTGTCCTGGCAGCCTGGGATGGCTGGAGCATCGCCTGTCTCCTCGTTTGTCATTGAAGCTTTCAGGTTTGTTTTACCAGTAACATGAAACCCTCACTCACTAGTTAATACTAGGGTTGTCAAAGTCAATGCCATAATACCACGTTAATGCAATCTTTTTAATGCCACTAATTTCTTTGACACAGTAAAGCAATCGACCTTTCGGAGGTTCTAGTGGGCTCAGTTGTAGAGGTAGAGTGAAGATACTGGCATCATATGAAAGTAGAAAACGTGAGGAATCCATTGGTACCAACCATGTCATACTAGCTTAAATAACGCCCCAAACTTGCGCTAAATTTTGGCAAGAAAAAACTGGCCTGGCCATTTTCAAAGGGGTCCCTTGACCTCTGACCTCCAGATATGTGAATGTAAATGGGCTCTATGGGAACCCACGAGTCCTCTTTACAGACATGCCCACTTTATGATAATCACATGCAGTTTGGGGCAAGTCATAGTCAAGTCAGCACACTGACACACTGACAGCTGTTGTTGCCTGTTGGGCTGCAGTTTGCCATGTTATGATTAGAGAATATGTTTTATGCTAAATGCAGTACCTGTGAGGGTTTCTGGATCAATATCTGTCATTGTTTTGTGTTGTTCATTGATTTCCAATAATAATTATACACATACATTTGCATAAAGCAGCATATTTGCCCACTCCCATGTTGAGTATTAAGAGTATTAAATACTTGACAAAATACATTTTGAACAGATAAAAAATGTGTAATTAATTTGCCACTAGTCATGATTAAATATGTTAATCAATTGACAGCCCTAGTTAATACCCTTGGTATGCTTCGGATCGCATGTACAAATATAGTGTACCATGTGAAAAGAAAAATAATGTGGAACCACCTTTTTCTCTCCTTCTATTGCAGTCAATCAGTGAGCAACAGCTGGCAAACAGTAGCCGATCATGTGAAAACCACCCAGTTTACTGTCAAAGGTCTCCGTCCCAACACCATATACCTGTTCATGGTCCGAGCGGTCAACAGCCAGGGCCTGAGTGATCCCAGCCCCATGTCTGATCCTGTCAGAACACAAGGTACTCTACAGAAGATTCAAATAAAATGGAGTGTATTTATTGAATACATGTATACTCATTTCAGAACGTGTCATAATCCCTTTCACTGGTGTGCTTTTTCTTTTTTTGCTGAGTATAATTTCTGTTTCTACTGATAGGGGAAGGTCAGCGTGCTCCCCTTCAAAGTGTGATACTTATCAGCCCCTCTCAGCAATCTGCAGCGAATAGCTCTACTGAAACACTGCAGAACTTCCCAGAGGTCAAATCCTCCATCTCAGCCCAGCTCATTAAGGCTACACTTTAGCAATTATGTAAAATAAGCATGTCTACTTTTGGAAGGCCTAACTGAGTTAGTGTTAATGATCATAACGGGAGAAAATGACTGCCTCCAAACCCGAAGAAGATTTGATTACTGTAGTGGACAGACCACAGTCTCCAGATTACACTGATACGATAAGTCCCCAGCAAAAAAAAAAGAAAATGAAAAAGCAACCTTTGGCCAAGCTCTGTCAAACGCAAGCCAAGAGTTTAAAAAAAGTCCAGTCAATTTGAATTGCAGCATATCTCTCTCATATTGAGGCGAAGGTCTTGAGATGATATATAGACGCGTTTATTGACAAAGGCATGCATTGAAGACAAATTGATTTTTCACTTCTTTTTAACTGTGTTTGGCCCGTCTCGCCCCGTTAGTGTGGCCTGTGATTCATGACCCTGATAGGTTGTCTGAATGAAGCTTTTTATTATATATATAAATTCCTTTTGCAAGTTTTTGCTTCCCTTCAGTAAATAACTCAAAATGTGGCTCTATTCAACCGCACTCAGTATCTCATACACTGCAGTTTTTCATCGCTTGTAACTTGAAACACGTGCGTGTGCAAAAAATGGGAAATGAGCTGGAAAATAGTGTCATCGTGTCCATTCATCTCCCATCCAATATGTACTGGGATCACGCATTCAGAGTTCATTTGTTGATGCGGTTGTTCAGTCAGGCCCCAGTGAGTGCAGACAAGTCGCACATCTAAAGAACTTTTGCCAGTCTCCTTTCTTTTCTTCAAACCAGACAGGAGCCTTAATACAAAATGGAATGAGGTCATTTTAATGCAGATGAAGTTGCTCCTTTTCAAATGAAGTCGTGAACACCGAGTGTACGCGTCTTTGTTGAAAGTGATTGGTCTATTCACTCACTCTTTTACTATTCCACTCCTGATGGCGATGGAGCGAGGTTTATTGTGATGAACTGAGTGAACTCTTTGAAAACCAAGTGGAGGAGAGAGGGCAACGTTTTATTTTGTGCCCTCTCTCTTTTTCTGTCTTTCTCTCATTTTTTCTTTCTTGCTCTCCCTCAGATATAAGTCCTCCAGCGCAAGGTGTCGACCACAGGCACGTACAGAAGGAGCTCGGTGAGGTCATAGTTCGGTTGCACAACCCAGTTGTCCTGAGTCCCACAACCATTCAGGTCACATGGACGGTAAGTGCAGCTCCTATTTTTACATATAACTAATGCTACAATTTCAGTAAATGAATCATTTTCATTTGGAGTCTTTACACTGGAAGAACTTAGATATTGTACAATTGTCTGATTTGTACATGGTTTTCTTATCTCTCTGCATCCTTTTTACGTCTTTGATTTTGTAAATTGGAGTCATAGAGTCAAGATAGTTTATATTCTGAGATCCCTCTTTGAAGCCAAAAAGGTGCACCTCGAGGCTACCGTTTGTTTTATGTCAGGGAGTTTTAGTCCGGTTGTTCCCTGAGACTGCAGCTTTGAAATACTGTAATTGGTGACTTAAAAGTAACTGAACATCAAAAAGCTGAAAAAATTGTTTCTGTTAACCATCAAAAGAGATGTCAGAGCCACCTGGTTGTTCATCAATCTTCCGTGTGTCTTCAGCTGCTTCCCTCTTAAAACTTTGATACAAATTTGATTGAAATTAATGTTTGCGGTTGAACTACGTTTTGTTTTCCGTTTTTCCCACTGTCATGACACAGAAAACAATACAAGCATGCACCTGCTCCTCCACCGTACATATACGCATATTGTGGTGTTTGCCTCACAACATCAATCACATTATTTCCCAAAATTAGGCAGTTTTCTTAAATGTGAAAAATGTAAAAAAAACAGCGACAGACTCAGCTAAAATGTTCTTTATTTAAAGGGACTCTGTAAGAATCAGAAATTGCTTGTAAACAGTGACACCTGTGGCCGTTAAGTCAATGTCAGTCAGCGTCCTGTTGCTTGTGCTCGCACTACCGACACACACTAGACTGAACGTGATTGACAGGCATCATGTTGATTAACATTAGCACCATTAGCAAACTGCAACTTCCACAGTACATCCACTTGATGTCCTCAGAGCTAAACTTACTCTCTAATGCCCCGCTGCTCGCTCATTTCCCCGCCGCTTGCTCTCTCTTGCTTCACCACTCACTTCCCATGTGCACACTCACTCCCACAACACTATTTTTCGTCCGACGTCAGTCGCATTCCTGTTTTGAAAGACGGGCTTCGCTAGTTATAACTTTGGGTTTGTTTGTGCTTCCGTGGAGATTGTGTTGGAGTCTGAGTTGTGGTGGGGGCTGGTCGTTTGTTGGCGTTAGCGGACTCCATGAATGTTAGCTATGGTTGCACACTGTTAGCCCTGAAGGTACTTGCGAGCATGCATGACATCGCAACCGTTTGATTTTCCCAGAACAGCTGCCCAGGTTGTTCACATTAAAGCAGTCTACAGGCTGATAGAGGAAACCCAGAAAGTCGTGGAAGGTCTAATTTTTTAGATTAGGTTACAACCTTTTCACACATTGGCAATAAAAAACAATTCAAACGTGTTTATACGTATAAAAAGTTAAATACAGTCACCTTTCAAATGTGAAAAATGTAAAAACAGCTACAGACTCAGCTAAAATGTTTTTATTTAATTGCATGCTAATTAGGTCAAATTGGCTATTTCTATTGTTCAAATCTGATTTGGTCATACAATACATGTGCTTGTTTATTTTGATGGTTGTGGTATGAATCACTTAGGTGCAGGTATTTACAGTATAGGCCTATCACGTAGTGGCATACGGTGCCTGTTTCCGTTTTCAAATGAACCACATTAGCACTTTTCCTGGTGACATGTTTATTGACCCATGTAATAAGTCTCACCCGAGACTTGGTAGCTAATTTAATGCTAAAGCATTGCTTTATGATCGTAATGTACAACCGACGCAAAACATGGCTACCTAATCAATCAGGGGCCCTTTTCAGTAAATAGAGGGGCCACTCTCAGAGAGCTTTTATATTCCCAAATCATTCCATTAATAAAAGTTGCGCACCAAGCAGGGGATCCATTTTGCTGATTTACTCCGGCTACACTCGTGAAAAACAGCTGCTTAATATCCCACTTGAAAGCCCTGCTCACTTCTTCTACTGTTAACAAGCCATTACAATGAGTTATGTGCCCGCTCCTCCTCTGCATAAATTCCGCATTTTCTGTCTCACTAAATGGGTCCAAGTTTTAATGGGGGGTGGGGGGGGGGGTCTTTTGTGGGTTGCAGGGGGGGCTATCATACTTCCAGTCTCTCCGTCTTTTCTATGGGACAGATCTGCTGTTATGGCCTCTGCTGTGTATTCCCCTCATGTCCCCAGGGTGTCTGTATGTGTTGCTGCATGACATTCTCAGCACATCTTAGATGGGGGGGGGGGGTTTGGGGACCTGCTTTCCAGTTAGTATTTATAATAGATATGAGACATGCATGTGTCCTTTAAGGTGGCATTACAGCAAGTCTTTTTAATAGAGGAGGGAACACTTTGGGCTGGGAGCCGGGTGCATGAGGTAATGTCAGGGTGTTAATTGAGCTAAGTGTGCCATAGCTGGTGATAAAAGGCCCATTAAACGAGTAACAGCCTCTAAAGTGTCATGAATGCAATCCTGTGAGGAAGGAAATGCATTGCCAAAAAAAACTCCTTTTATATTATCTAGTTGCTCGGCCCGAGATATCATCTACCGATCTTGTCTGCACTGAAATACAACAACAATCTTCATTCTTTCTCTCAGGTGGATCGTCAGTCCCAGTTCATCCAGGGTTACAGAGTCCTGTACAGGCAGACATCAGGGCTGCCTTCACCAGGCCCCTGGCAGACCCAGGATGTGAAGGTCCCCTCTGAGCGCAGCGTCGTCCTCTCCTCGCTCAAAAAGGGCATCGTGTACGAGATCAAGGTCCGACCTTATTTCAACGAGTTTCAAGGCATGGACAGCGAATCCAGGACGGCACGGACGACTGAGGAAGGTATGAAGAAAAAGAAGAGTATTTGTAGTTTATGTCAGGAGCAATACGACATAGTGAGTCCACAGCAATGTGGGATGACGGGTGACCCCGTAGGCTGCTTTATGTTTGTCATAACATCACAGGCGCCGCTGCCCCTCCCTTTGAGAGTTAAGGGGAATACGTGTGAATGCATAAGGGCGTCTGCATGTTTGCGCCCATCTGACCTTCCTGCTGTGCTTTTTTTTTTGTTTATGATCGGTGGTGTTAGTGCCAAACTTCTTCTAATCCATCACCCGGCAGCCACAGGCCTGAGCTGTGATTGGACAACCGCACACACTTCCTCCTGCGAAGATGATCTGTCGCCCAGAGCTTGATTCATACAGGCTCTGACAAGGCCACGGAGCGGCGTGGCACAATATCACACACAAACACCCACACACAGGTCTGTGTTTGGATGTATTTTGACCAATGCCAAAGCATAAATGCATCCAACAGCACTGCACCACCTTGCTTCAACCTTCGAGCCTCATAACTTAAATTAAATTATGATGTGATCTAAAGGAAAGACACATGGTACATGTGAACAACAGCACAAAGATACAAATACAGACTCTGTATACTGGAGACAAAGCCCGTTGTGCCACGACATATTTAGGCCTGCATGTATAGGAGACAGTTCACATCCTATCCGTGTGACAGGCCCATTTATTTTCCCTTTCTCAGAGGGACCATATCTCCTGTGGCCAGCCAGTGCACGCACTGCTGTAGTGGAACTGCCATCACATTACAGCTGTCTCCAAACACACGCTCTCACACTACCAGAAAACACATACATGCCAGCACACCACCTCTCCCGAAGGCCTCCAGAACCTGCATGTCCCAGCTATTACCAGTGCTGATAACGCTCTATCTGCATCCCAGTCCCTCAGAGAGCTCGACCACTTTCTATTTCTGTCACAACCCCCCCCCCCCCCCCCCCCCCCTTCCTCCGCTGCTCTGCCTGGTTGTAGCTGATACACCGTCAAACACACAGCTCTAGGCCCCTCGGAGACCCTGGGAGTACTAAGAAGGGCAGCTAGATGGATAGGGAAGTCTTGATCAGGGGGTGATTAAAACTTAGGTTGTCCATTAGCTAACACAGTTAGAGAATCCCCCGAGCAGATGGATGCAGGGTTACGGTGGATTAGCTCTCCGTTGATGCTGTGTCCATGTTTGTAGTCTCCTCTCATCCTTTTTCACACATTCTCTCACTCTCCATCTGGACAGTCATGTCATAGCTGATAAATGGACTTCGGTTTGCCATCTGATTCCCACTGAATGATTGTCTAAAAAGTCACTAAGGAGGCCTTGTCTTATTATTATTTAAGGGAAAAGTAATGTTTGTGTAAAATTAGGGCTGTCAAAGTTAACGCGATAATAACGTGTTAACGAAAATTCGTTTTAACACCACTAATTTCTTTAACGCATTAAAGCAGCAGTGGGTAGAAATGGAGCAAATATGATTAAAAAAAGTTATTTTCATAAAACGGTCACTATATCCTGACAGCAGTGCATGAGACTGGTAATCTGAAAAAAAAATCATGCACCTCTGTGTCCTCCGGTGCTCCTAACGGCACCTGCAGGATTTCACAGACTGGAGGAAAACAACCAATCAGAGCCGAGCTGGAGCCTCACTCTGAGCAGCTGTCAATCACTCACAAACTCCGATCAAACGGTCAAACTAGGCAGCGCTGATCAAATATGAATCAACATTCTGTTACTGTAATGCCTATTTCTTGCATAGAATGTTTTCAGAAACATTTTTTAGTGTACGGTTTAGCTGTAAAATGAGAGTTGGTGACCCAGCTGCCATGTTGAGATCAGTTGAGGAAATACCAAGCACCGCCCACCAGCCGGAGCAAACTTTCTCATTTTACAGCTAAACAGTACACTACAAGATGTTTCTGAAAAGATTTTACGTGGGAAATAGGCATTACAGTAACAGAATATTGATTCATATTTGATCAGCGCTGCCTAGTTTGACCGTTTGATCAGAGTTTGCTTTTTTGATTTACAGCTGTCTCCGTTGAATGAACAGCCAATAGGAACGCTCTCTCTCTGAAATGACCTGCAAAGTCTCCCCTCACAGGCTAGATTTTTTAAAGCCTGAAAACAGAGCCATGAGGAGGTGCAGAAGTCTAGTTTTCTCTCAGAACACTTGAATTACAATATGCTGAAAGGTTGTTGTTATGCCTACTGCAGGTTTAACTATGGCCGATAATGTGATTAATCACGATTAAATATTGTAATGGATTGACAGCCCTAGTTTGTATAAATGTTAATTTGCAGTGGACAGATCTTCATCCGCGTTGATGGATATCTCTGCAGAAGGTCCCACAGGTCTCCTCCTACACCACCCACTGCTTTACATTAGCTACTGGCTTCAAATATGATATGTTTGTATTCCTTCATCACGCAGCGCAGCGCCGTGTGTGTGCGAGAGACAGACAGGGGGTCACATTCCTGCCTGCCATACATCACTCCGCTAATGGCTCTATTAGAACAGCCTCCGGGGGCCTCTACTGAAAAATGTGTATTGTTTAGCACAAATATGCATGATAATAAGCTGCTAAATCATTCATAACATTAACTTTGAACGACATTGCCTCTGATTGCCGCCACGCGCCAATCCGGCACTTTGTCACCTGGATGTAACGCAGCGTTGGAGAGCCCCCTAAGCGTGATGGTTGATCAGATGCTCCCTCGGTAGATTGCTTCTAATCTGGCTGAGGTGTTGGGTTCATCATCGGACCCATTCATCTTCCGCCGTGCCAGGGCCTTCTGGCTCTCTGGGGGTCGGCGTGGCCAATCGCGCTGAGGGATGAGCACAGATTTACAGGGTGACACGTGCCATTTTGGATGGAGGCGAGGTGAGGGAGAGGCAGCCCAGGAGTAATTGACCTGTCAGTATTCTGCTGTGGCGCCGCTCCCCTGCCAGCCACTGCGGAAATGAGAAAACATTATTTTTAAAACGTTATTTCCAGTTGGGCCAACTGTTATTTATTTTTTTTCCTCTGTTACCCCTTGTGGGGTCAGAAGATTGTCGCCATCAGAATAACAACAGAGCGAGGTTTAGGGAAGCTCGAACATGTCTTGTTCTATCCACCCTCTGTCTGCCTGTGGATACAGAGTCCATTCATTTAGATGTGCAGCCTCCCTCTGGTCCTTACCTACTGGCTTTAGTTTCATCTGGCTGATCGATGGAGTCAGTCAATATGTTTACTAAGACCTTGTTTCCTTCCCCTAAAATGATTTTTTTTATATTTCCATCTCGTCTGCACTTCATCCTATAAGCTCGTTGACCCGCGTGCCACCCTGGCTCGGAGTCTTAGCTTGACTGAGAGCACTTGTCTGACTCTGCCAGGCCGTCATTCCACAAATCAATACCAGTATTGTCTGTGCAAATCCACCAGGCTGGAGCAGAGGATGAGATATTAAATCATAGTGAAACGTTCAAGATAGGCTATAGCCATGTCAGACCTACCCTGGTCTTCATGTAAATCCCCCTCTAATGAGACATCTTGACAGCCTTCAGCCACCTGTGCCTTCCCCGAAGAATAACATTCCTTGGAAAACTAGGTGTGTGTGCGTGCGTGTGTGCGTGCGTGTGTGTGTCTGGCTTTGTGTATGTGCACTTGTGCGTACATATTTATGAGCTCCTGTTCAAACACATGCAGATGTACACTACTGCTGTGCATCCCAGTATTGTTCTTTCTAAGTGACTAAATGCTCTTCTGCAGGTCTGATTGTTGTCCTGGTTCTTTTTGTGCCTCCTCTTTCAGCTCCCAGCGCCCCCCCTCAGCAGGTAACAGTTCTGACTGTGGGCAACCAGAACAGCACTTCCATTAGCATCTCCTGGGACCCCCCTCCGCCGGACCACCAGAACGGCATCATCCAGGAGTACAAGGTTTGTCTTGGCAAGTCAACACGGATTCTCATTGAACTTATCCAAAGCCAAATAAAATCAACTGCCTCTCTGTTTTTTCCTGCTTTAGATCTGGTGTCTGGGGAACGAGACCCGTTTCCATGTGAATAAGACGGTGGACGCAGCCATACGCTCAGTGGTGGTGGGCGGGCTGCAGGTGGGAGTGGTGTACAGGGTGGAGGTGGCTGCCAGCACAAGTGCAGGTGTTGGAGTCAAGAGTGAACCTCAGTCTATTATTATTGGTAAGATGGATTGATAAAAAGTATTCACAAGTTTTTATGCCTCAGCGCCGGCGACAGCCATGGCCGGAGGCATCATGTTTTCAGGTTGTCCTTTCGTCCAGTCCATTCTTTTGAACAAGATATCTCAGGAACGCCAGGAGGGAATTACATCAAATTTGGCACAAATGTCCACTTGGACTCAAGGATGACCTGATTAGAGTTTGGTTGTCAAAAGTCAATGGTCAAGGTCACTGTGACCTTAAGTCCGTCCCATTGTTGATGTAGGAAAGCCTCAAGAGAATTTCTTAAAATTTGGCAAAAACATCTACTTGGACTCGAGGAAAAAACTGATTAGAATTTGGTGGTCAAAGGTCAATGGTCACTTTGACCTCACAAAACACGTTTTTGGCCATAACTCAATAATTCATGACGTCAGGCATAAAACCGCAAGGCGCTATTTCTACTTTTTCCGATGTCAAGTGCTCACAAAGAAGCCTTAGAGGATGATTTCAGCAAAAGAGCAAATTGTGAGAATATTTTTCATTAAATACTAGGAATTCCCAAATGGATAATATTGTTAAAATTCTACTATTTTGATATGTGGCCTGACCACATGATTTATGTGGAGCTGAGGCAGATAGTGCCTGATTTGACCCATAACTGATGACTTGGCCTGCAGCATGTTCTTATTTCCCCAGTGTCACTCACATAATCCATCTCCGAGAGCAGAGCCCCGAGCTTGCCGTTATAATATTGTGTGTGTTTGCGTGTCTGCGGACGTGCGAATGGGTGCATGTCAATGTGGTTACACAGTAAAATAAAAGATGAAGAGCATTTGTGCAGCTTTGAATGCATGCACATATGATATGTGTGTTTTATGAGTGTTCCTCTCAGTGTCTGGGAACATTTTGTTTGTGCTCCGAGTCTTATCATGCTCCAAGAAAAAGTGTCAAGCAGACTAGTCGTCAGGGTGAGCCGTGATTGGAGATCAATACAAGACCAGGATCCTCTCCTCTCCTCTCATTTCACATGGTGTGTTTTACCGGCAGTGGAGTGAATTAGGGGCTGAGCTAAGCAAACAACCTGCTCACCTGGGGGTTTGATATAAGCTTTTAGGCTTTGTCTTTTCCAGTCTGTACATTATATTTCACTGCACATCCTTTAGATCTGTCCCCTCCTCCTTCAGTCAATATCTCAGCTGAAATTCATCTACTTTCTTGGAGCTTAATCTAGCCCTAACCCTGTCCTGATGTATCTATAGTTATTGAGTGAAAGAGTGGAACATTTCCAAGCCCTTCAGTATTACAGGAGGTGGTTGTGATACTCACCTTGAAGCAGCAAAAACATGCACAACAGCCTTGTTATTTTCAGTTTCCCTCCACCCTGCATCACATTAACGTTTCCTGTTTGTCCCCCGTGCCCCTCAGGTAAGGAATTCCGGGACGTGATTATACATGGAAACCGGAACAACAGCATCACGGAGCAGATCACTGATGTGGTGAAGCAGCCTGCCTTTATCGCCGGTATCGGAGGGGCCTGCTGGGTCATCCTCATGGGCTTCAGCATTTGGCTCTACTGGAGGAGGAAGAAGAGGAAGGGCCTGAGCAACTACGCAGGTTAGACTGATATCTTCTCTGTCAAAGCGAGAGTATTTTATCACTTCGCTATCATCTGTCAGTCTTAATCAGTACAGTTTTGATTAAAGAAGTTGCTAGCAGTGAGGCTGCCACGGTGTTAAAGCTCAACGGGGAGACAGATGTCAGGGTGAATCATTTCCAGAGGGCTACAGTTTTTTTTGACAGATCCGCCCACGGTGTTGGTTAATAGCCCAGGGTGGTCGAGCTGAGTGGGCAGACTGGACTCTCTGCTGGTCACTGAAGCTGGAGTTTGTCCAGATCTCTTCCCACACACTGACCCTGACATCTTACTGAGCGACCCCCAGTCAATACTAGCAACCACCAAGTCCGCATGCACTGCCAGGAGTGCAAGATTTAATTAGAGAGCAGAAAATGGTAATGAATCGACCCATTAGTGTTTACATTTATAATATTCTAACATTAGTTCTTATTTACAAGCAGAACTTCGAGAGAAACACATTTGTTTAGCCATTTTTTCTTATTATTTTTAGTAAGTATTGGCAGCTACTATACGCTGGTCTGGTTAATTTGCTCTTCATTTCTGTTCGTTGCATTTCTGTGTTTGTGTGTTTTCTTTGGTTTGGTCTCTGCACCTCTGTGGCCTCTGAGCTGGCTGCTTTCCTGGCTGTCTCTCTGCACACTGGGCGACAACGTGGTCTTACACTCTCTGACCCTCAGCAGCACTTCTCGGCCTCTTAACCCCGTCCCCAGCGTGCAGATACCCCTAAAGCACCGCTTATCTCTGCAGGCTATTAACAACCAACTTCTCTGTCTTCTTGTTTTACAGTTCAGTCCTTCACCTTCACCCCTGCAGGTACTGTTCATTTGTCCCGTCTCCTCACCCCACCTCAACGCAGATTCATCTCCTGCTGCCCGCTTATAGTATTATTATGCTCGGATTGTCGGGCTGATGGTCATGGCTGGTGCAAATCCAAACTTCATAATCATGAAGGCAATTTAACCAAGCAGAGAAATTTACAAGTTAAAGATTTGCTATTGGCCGTGACCAGAGCCCTGCAAACTGGAGCCTTTATTTACCTATTGTGTTGTATTTGTATCTGTTGTGGCTGAAGTTTCATCCTGTCTTGTGTATCTTTCTTTGCCTTGTGGTGCAGAGTGAGACCGCCCATTTTCCTCTCCCTCCAATAATCCTATTCATCTTTGTTTTCTTTTTAAGATTCGGATCGTGTTGTAATTTATTGATCTGTTCTCCATAGGTGTCAGTTAGGCAGCTGGGTGGTGTATTTCATTTTTTTCCCCCTTTTCCTTCTGTTTAGTTTTTGTGTTATTTACTTGACGGTTTCCTCCACTTCTGTGACTACACATATTTGGCTACCTTGGCTAAAATCTGTTTAATGGTGAACTAGAGCCATCTTGTTGGGGGCAACCATAGATGTACAGTATACAGTATACGTAGATATCGCATTGGCCGCTTCCTACACTTTTCACCCCCGTAACTCTCGTTGTAGTGAAACTGACTAAACACTTTTAAGCCAACAATATCAGGTAGGGATGCACCGATACCACTTTTTTCAGACCGAGTACGAGTACAAGTACTTACATTTGGGTACTCGCCGATACCGAGTACCGATACGAGTTCTTCTCTGTGCCTAAAGACCCTCGTTAACAGCTTAGCTGGAGGGTGTGAGCGACACGCGGCAGGCTGGAGAGTCCTCATACGAGGCGGTGCGCCGCGACCGGCTCTAGGTCGGCTTGGAAAGGCTCGGGGCGAAGGTGACTTGCGGCCGCAGCTTTACTGCTCTACTGTCCTCAGTGCGCCTCAACCGCGCCGTGCCGCGGCCCACGTAAAAGGCGCTAGGGGTCTGTGGCGATGTCTGCAACCCACCCGACCTGTCTTGAAACACGGACCAAGGAGTCGAACGCACGTGCGAGCCAGAGGGTGCAAGCAAAACCCCGTGGAGCAATGAAAGTGAGGGCCGGCGCGTCGGGCGCACCACCGGACCAGCGGGGCGGGTGGACCAGCGGGGCAGGCGCACCACCGGCCCGTCGCGCCCGCGGGGGTCGGGGAGGTGGAGCGTGTGATAGGACCCGAAAGATGGTGACGAGAGGTTAACGTCACGCTGCTGTAAAATGGTATCGGTGCCGTTGTATCGGAGCCGTTTTGCAAGTACAAGTACATGAGCACAGTATCGGACCTGATACGTGATACTGGTATCGGTATCGGTGCATTCCTAATATCAGGGACCAATTGTTTATTTATATTATAATAAATACAGTTATTTATAAAAATAAAAACCATTGTGATGTCTGATGTGTGTTGTGGTTTAGAGGGCTACGGTTGGGGTTCTGAGGGGTTGAACCCTAACTCATTGAAATCGGTTTAGAATTGTAAACATTAGTGCTTTTTATCCATTAAAAGGGCAGCTCCCCCGTTCAATTGTATGTGTTTACAGGCCTGTCCGGACCTACCCAATATCGCGGCGACGTTGACGTACGATACAAAGGCCAATGCAGCATCTACGTATACAGTATATATATATATATATATTTATATATATATATGGGTGTAAAAGTGTTATACTGTCACAGTGTGTCCTCTGCTGAATTAAGCCTGAGTGGCACCACAGTCGTGCATCTGACTGTCTGTGGATAGAGTGGACTGACAGAAGACACTGAGCAGATTAATATGAAAATGATGCTGAGAGGCCTGTGTACTGTACAGTGTTAGTGCACTTGATAGCTGTGGTACAATGAGTCAGGGGTCAGCAGCACATTGCCCTTCCCTCTGTTTCCTGGATTTACTGAGAACTTTAACTACTGTTTTTTTTTGGTACGGTGTATGTGTAGCTATGTCGTCCCTGTGGAGCCTACAGCCAAAAACCCAATTTACTCCGGCCTTTCTACAGCAGCTGTAACAACAGATTACGGAACGCATTAATATGTTAGTGAAAGTTGCCTTGTTTTAAATTGGAGAGCACACCTCAGAGAGGCCAGAGAGGAAGCAGGTTATTTCACTAAAAGAGTTTTGTGAGTGGCAAGCACAAAACAAGGTTGAACATAGCAGAGATTATAGCGTTAGAGTGAGGTGATATTCAGAACATGAGCCAGCGTGCTCCTGAAGAGTCATCCAGTGCCGCTCTTCTCTGTATTGACAATTAGCTGATGTATCGAGAGTGTCCTGTCTCAGCCTCCTAAAGCTGTCAGAACAGGAGAGGTAAATCACTACACTGTTGAGGCACGCGTCCAGCAGGAAGGAGATTTGATGGAATTTTTATACGCTGATTATGTCCAACCCCTCCCCACCCCCCGTAATGCTTATTAAAGGGGATTAATCTGTATTCATATTGGAGAAAGTGCTTATCTGGAAGACGGAGGCGAGAAGCACAGCTATGCCACACCGTGTCACTCTGGCTAACATGAAAGTGTCCCACAGCAGCCCAGAAATGTGCCTGAGCACAGATAGGGACTTCAGAGGCCTTCCCGCTGCACAGCCTCCCCTCGCCTCCCCTCGCCTCCCCTCGCCTCCACTCGCCTCCACCTTCTCCTCCTGTCAGTCCTCTCTCTCAAACCACGTAGAATTTCTCTACTGCAAGTTTGTTGGTGGTGGAACAAAGAGAAATGGCTTTAGCTATGACTGAATAAAGGATGCCAACTCTGTCTTGAGCTGTCAGAGCTATATTTCATTTAGGCAGACCTGCAGTGTTGGTTTTATCTGGGTAAAGTATTTTAATTCCACTTGCTGCTGCTTAATGCAGTAAATAAACTGTGCTGACATGCATACTAGATAAATTGTGTTTCTCTTGTTTAAAATCCTAAAATTCTGTTCATATGAGAGGAAATTAGATTAAGCAAGCTTAGGTAATGTTGATGAGATATTAAAATGTCATGTTTGCAGCAGCCTCTGTAATCTATTGTGGTAGTTTCCCCTCTCTGTCATCTGTGTTGCTACGTCACCCACAGAAAAGCCCCCTCTCTCTCGCCCCGTGCCCGGGCTTGTTGTGGAATCATCCTGAATGAAACAGAAAAGAGAGGAGGAATGTTCAGCCTCCTCCTCTCTTTTATCTCCATCTGTGGAACAAATGAGCCAAATTATTAACAGCTCTCCTTCTCTCTGTCGAGGAAACCAGCTCTCTTTTTTTCCATCCTCTCTTTTTCCCCCCCCGCTCATCGGTATGAGGTGATTTCCAAAAACTCTTGCTGCTTTCCTGTGTTTCCTGTGATCCATTGAAGTTCTTACATGCTCAGAACTCCTGCTTTGTCATCACGGTCGTTGAACAGAGATGAAATGGATCCTTCACTTTGAGCCATAGAGTTTTACTAGCCGCTGACAAAGAGCGGCCCTTGTTATCTATAGATCACTGTAATAGAACGGGCCACATGCGTGGCTCGCGGGGAGCCCCGCTAGCCAAAGGATCAGTAACTCAGCCTCCAGCGCTCGCAGATAGAAAACTCAACGTGATTAATGAGCCCTCTGCCTTTTCTAATCATTTTTTGGGCTGAGATTTAATCACAAATCTGATAATAACTCAGCAGCAAAATAAGAAAGATGAAATGAGTTTTGCCTCTCATCAGGCATCTTGTCCTTGAGGAGCACATGACGTCTCCACTTATGCAAAGCAAAGCAATATGCAATTCTCATCATTGCACTTTTTTTTTTTAATTTTCATGAAAGACATTGGACGCAGAGGGATCCCTTAGTGAATCCATCAACTATCTAGCTATGTAAAAAAAAGAAAAGAACAGATGAATACATTGCTGTTGAAGCACAAGGGCAAACTGGACAACACTAAAAAGACAATGTATCTGATCTTGATCGTGGAAATGAATCCTGGTTGATTGCTGTGTATTGTACTTGAAAAACTTAATAATTGGCTAGGTCTTTTCTTCCCTTTCTTTTCTTTCTGATTTTAGTGACATTCCAGAGAGTCGATGGTGGTTTGATGAGCAATGGAAGGTGAGCAATCAGTATTCAAGTATCATAACATCTCAAGCTAATGAAAACAAATAGGGCTGTCAATCGATTCAAATTATGAATCATGATTTATTGCAATTTTTTTATCTGTTCAAAATGTACATTGAAGGGAGATTTATCAAGTATTTAATCCTCTTATCAACATGGGAGTGGGCAAATATGCTGCTTTATGCAAATGTTTGTATATATTTATTATAAGCAATCAATTAACAACAAAAAAAATTAAAAATATTGTCCAGAAACCCTCACAGGTACTGCATTTTCATATGCTCAGGTCATAACATGGCAAACTGCAGTCCAACAGGCAACAACAGCTGTCAGTGTGTCAGTGTTCTGACTTGACTATGACTTGCCCCGAACTGCATATGATTATCATAAAGTGGGCATGTCTGTAAAGGGGAGACTCGTGGGTACCCATAGAACACATTTACATTCACATATCTGGAGGTCAGAGGTCAAGGGACCCCTTTGAAAATGGCCATGTCAGTTTCTCGCCAAAATTTAGCGTAACTTTGGAGTGTTATTTAGGCCCCTTCATGACAAGCTAGTATGACATTCTTTAGGTTTTCTAGTTTCATATGATGCCAGTATCTTCACTCTAGCTTTAAAACTGAGCCCGCTACAACCTAAAAATCACATTATTGCATTATTGAGTTAAAGAAATGAGTTGCGTTAAAACAAATTTGCGTTAACGCGTTATTATTGCGTGAACTTTGACGGCCCTAAAAACAAATCTTCCCATCATTGTTACTTTATTCTTTCTGTGCTAAGCTTTACATGTCTTAACACAACCTTTCCTCCACAGTCATGCATTAAGTCAACAGCGAGCTGTTTTGGATTTTAACACTGATAAATGACTGATAGATTGATAGATAACCGATACCCGTTTGTGTGCCTGCCATGCAAACCGGGCGCGCAAATATACATTTCTACCACATCTCCGTTCATGCATCGATAGATGAACTCATAAATCTCCTCAACAGAATTAACAGAAACAATTTAAGCAGAGAGTGCTTTTATTTTGTCATTTATCTTCCGCTGCTGGCTACCGGCAACCCAGAGGAACCTCTGGAGTGATAAATTTGCCTGTCACCTCGCGCGGGCGGCTGGGATCTGAGCACATGTAATAATGTAAAAATAATTACCCAGGGGAGAGGTGTGTGGAGGTACCCCCGCTTGCACCCCCATACGGCCTGCTCCGTTTCAGTCTGCGTTAGTGAAAGAGAGAGGGGCTACGGAGAATAGGGCACATCTCAATGACACTAGTTACTGAGCCATTGTGGGTATTCAAGAGACTCCCCTGAGAATATCCCGGGCTTCTGTCTATCTACTGCTTATCACACCTGACTAGGTAAAGCCTCCAGATCTCAAACACTCACGGAGAGATTGGCAACTAAATCTGACCCTGTGTGTCTCTGGGCTTCTGGGAATGTGCTTGCTCTGCAGTCTGGGTGCAGCAGTTTTATATTTATGCTTTTTCCCCCTTACTGACTGGATGCCACAATGGACAATGTTTGCCTATATTGTTCTGCGAGCTGCCAGCATCCTCTCAATGAATTAGCCACGCCACTTGCCATGCCTTTTCCCATCTACTTTCTGCTGTAGTGTTTTTCCTTCAATTTTCCACATAAGTGCTTCTGATTCTCACCCCAGCAAATGGGATTTGAAATGTCTGTATTGGCGGTGCTCTATATTTGTCATATCTTTAGTCAGTAGCGACTGCCACAGTTTTCACAACGATGGAATGGGACGCAGTCTCTGATCCGTTAGTCACTCTAGTGCCATCAAATCCCAGATGTTGCAACTTGCCCATCTGCCCTGAGAGTGGGATTGTTCGGCGGGGTATCAGAGGAAAATGTGTTCATTTGTTACATGAGAGGTTTATTGCATTAATTAGACAATAGCAAATGAAGCCGCGTCTGTTTCCAGTTTCTCATTGGCTCCTGCCAAATTGCCCTGACTGAACAATTACACTTAATCGATCACAAAATAAATGATTCATGGAAGATGAATGGGCTGCAGATTGGTAGACCTGGACGATTTGACTTTGGCTGCTCAATTGAAATTGATAAAAGCCGATAAAGGCTCATTTCTTATCCCACTGCCAATAGGGAGATGTTAATTAGGAGGTCGTAATAACTTCCTATCCCGGCGCTGATCAATATTTTAGCAAAGCAGATCCACTCCTATAGGCAGGGAGAATGGGCTGAGTGTTGCAGGGAACTGTTGCTATGGAGATTCCTTTACATCCCAGGATCTGAATGCTAAATGACAGCATGTTCCTTAAGAGTTAATCTAGAAAGTAATCTGTGTTACCCATTGCTCTAAGTGTTAGCTAATGTCTAGACTTTTAATCCAAATTCCATTCACTAGTCTGCGGGACCATAAACGCCTGATTTATGAAGTTGCTTTGGAATTAATATCTCTCACTCGGCTTATTTATGGCAAGCTCAGTGTCAGGCGTCTAAGGCAGTATTTATGGTTTCCTACCCATCACGAGTAACTGTAATGTCTAACAGGAAGAGGAAACGCTTCAAATCAAATTTTATCCGCCAAGGTTGCCATCCATCCTGGGTTGGGCAGGGATTAAAAGTTAGGTGTTGACTTTTCATTAGATGTATGACCTGATGTCCACCCCCCACCCTCTCACCCTCTCTCTCTCTCTCTCTCTCACACACACACACACACACACACACACACACACACACAAACACACACACACATATATAACAAATATCCCCAGTAGAAATCAGTCTTATTCTAATTATCCTTAGCTGGAATACTGCTGTGTGATAAATACAAGGACGATGCAGCCATTTCCACTGTCAGCTCCTTGTGTTTCAAATGGTCTTTCTCTAGTGGGCTGGGGGAGGACTTGCCAGAGCACACGGGACAATTGAGACAAGTAACAAAACAAAGGCATAGTCTTTTACTGAAAGAGGAACTACGGCCATTTTTAAAATTCATACATGTTATTCCTATGGTCTAAGACAGTCCAAACATGAACAACTCTCTCCCAAATCCAAAAACTAGAGAGCTAAACTCAAACTTGTGATGTCATAAAGTATAAAGCATAGAACTGCTCCATAGACAATAAATTGGGAGAGATGTTCTAGGTGTTACTGAGAGCACTCAGGGGAATATTCTGAGTATACGAGTACATTTTCTGTTTCACAGTTGACAACACTACAATAGAATAAAGCTCATTTGGGTATTAAAAAAAAGAAAACAAACAATCTGTGGGTCCATGAAATCAGCCTCCCATCCATTGTCTATGGAGCAGCTCCACACTTTATACCCTATGACATCACAAGTTTGAGTTTTAGCTCTCTGGTTTTTGGATTTGGGAGAGAGTTGCTCATGTTTGCTCATATTTTTTGGACTGTCTTAGACCATAGGAATAACATGTATGAAAATGGGTGTAGTTCCACTTTAAGAAAGTGTGCATTTGTGGTGCAGTCTTACTGGAGTCAACAAAAGAGAACAATGTCCTCTTCTTTTTCAGTTGCTTAGAATTGTTAGTCTGACAGATGCTAAGCGCTTAAGAGGCAGGGGATAGAAAGAGGAGGTTGAGGTGTATAAGGGGGGAAATAAAGGAAAGTAGGGTTAGGGAAAGATGGTATATGGCGAGAGAGAGAGTGATGGCAGTTGGGGAACGTGGCAGCCAGAAACAGAGGTAGAAGGACGGGGAGAGATGTATTACCCTATAAAAGTGCATGTGTCTGATGCACAGTCATCAATTTGAATGACTTGTCTCCCCCGAGGGCCTGTTTTGGCATTCAGGAACCACAGCGAGGGCTCTTAGCTTGCCAGGGTTGCAGTTCATTTGGATTCCCCCCACCCCCTCTCTCTGTGGAACAGCTCTTCTCATTAGAACCTGTGGCTGAGGGAGAGACTGACTGCAGCACGCCCATTACCTGCTCTTGTCCTCGGGGCTTGACTCTCTTTCGGTCCCTCAGAGCCAACACGTCGCCCCGCTGGAGCCGAGACAAAAAGCCCCACCGGGCAGCCAGGCTGCTAACTGCTGCGCTCTGCAGCTGCTCAGAGCGCACATGTGTATCTGTAGTCTGCTACATACAGCACTGCCGGGCACTGGCAGCGGGGGTGGGCTGTGTTTCTGAGAAGGCAGTGCCATCCGCTTCATCATGCGTGGAGCTTGTCTGACCATTGCAGGGTGTGAGTTCTCAGGGTAAAATTAACAAAAGAGACAGCATAATACTTCTGATATTTTTGGTAAAGGAACAGTGTGGAGCATTGCGGGGGCTCTATTAGCACAAAGGGAATATAATATTCATAACTGTGTTTTCAAACTAAGAATGTTTTCGTTAGCTTAGAATGAGCCCGTCATTCCTACATAGGGAGCAGGTCCTCTTCACGGAGTCCGCCATGTCGCTCCGCCATGTCTCCACATTAGAGAACACTGGCGCCAAACCCTGGCTCTAGAGGGAGCCTTTCACGTTTTTACGTCACCTGAAGGCCACTGTAGTTCTCCGACACACCTGAGAAACTGCCGTAACCTGAGCAACAGAGTGCAAAACCGTGATACCGCTAGCCGCTGTCTGAATTCTGTTGCTCCTAAAGTAGTGTTATTATGGTAAGGATGGTCTCTGAGCAAGACGAACGGCGTTACCACGGTTTTGTACTGGGCAGCTCACGCTACCGTAGTCTTGGAAGGGAGGAGTGAGCGAAAGGGTACTCAGTTGGTTGCAATCTGCAACAACACCACTAGATGCCGCCAAATCCTGTAGCCGACCTTTAAGGGACTTTTTTATGCTTAAAATATGTTTTAGGGCTGTCAATCGATTAAAATATTTAACCGCGATTAATTGTAGGATTGTCCATGATTAATCCCAATTAATCGCAAATGAATCACTCATTTTTGCATCTGTTCAAAATGTACCTTAAAGGGAGATCTGTCAAGTATTTAATACTCTTATCAACTTGGGAGTGGACAAACATGCTTACTTTATGCAAATGCATGTATATATTTATTATTGGAAATCAATTAACAACACAAAACTATGACAGATATTATCCAGAAACCCTCACAGGTACTGCATTTAGCATAAAAAAATCAGCTCCAATCATAACATGTCAAACTGCAGCCCAACAGGCAACAACAGCTGTCAGTGTGTCAGTGTGCTGACTTGACTATGACTTAGCCCAAACTGCATGTGATTATTATAAAGTGGGCATGTCTGTAATGGGGAGATTCGTAGGTACCCATAGAACCCATTTACATTCACATAATTTGAGGTCAGAGGTCATGCCAGTTTTCTCGCCAAAATGTTGCGTATATCTGGAGCGTTATTTAGCCTCTTTTGCGACAAGCTAGTATGACATGGTTGGTTCCAATGGATTCTTTAGGTTTTCTAGTTTCAAATGATACCAGTATCTTCACTCTAGCTTTAAAACTGAGCCCGCTACAACCTCAGAAAAATCGTTTGCGTTAATGCATTAAAGAAATTTGTGGCGCAAATTTCTGTTGCATTTCAACCCATTTCAATGCAAAGTCAATGGAAACAAAAGGTTATGATGCTCCAATGAAGTGACACATAGACAAAGGCATTTAACTCCAACTCTCATTCTCATTTAACTCCGTCTGTGTTATCCATGGTAACGAGCCTCAGACGTGATTGTACAGTAAAGTGGTCCAAATGGCCTCCCAGCAGTCACCCATGACAGGTTAAAGTCTTAATGGCTGCTTTTTATGGTTCTCGCCCCCTCAGGAGGGACACAACACCTGTTAAATGGAGCTGCCCTCTCCCGTACGCAGGCGTCCCACAAGTGGGTCAGAGGGGCTTCACGGCGGGGCTGGGGCCGAGGTTTGACGTCTCATCAGATAAGATTTAGACTGTCTGGACATCACCGCGAGGGGTTGATGGGAAAACACAGCAGAATGCGCCAGATATTAATGAATAAGGAAACGTATACATGCGGGTGTCGGCGTGCACTGATGCACGTGTGCAAAGAGCAAATGCATGCATTAGTGTCTCCGCAGTGTGCTTTTGCATTAATAACATGGGGAATGTGACAAAGACGCAGCAGGAGAAACAGAGAGATAAAGGGCTGTGTTTGCCTGAAGGAATTCCAACTTTGTGAGAGACGAAATGTATCCGTACAGTACCCCCCCCCCATCTCAGAAGTGTTTCATTAGCTTCAGTGGCTTATGGCAAGCTTATCTCACGCAAACACACATTATTGTGCCGAGACTAACATTTAAACATATGTTTGCTTTTTTTGTCTTCACATTGTCTCTCTGCTGATTGCCGTCATGTTTTTTATTGTTTATTTCGGAATCCAGTAACATAATGCAGAAATAAACCATGCATAATAAGTAATTGGGGATGTTTTTTGTACTGGTATTAATGTAATTTCACAGTGTTTAATCTAGTGTTTCACCCTGTGTTTCTGTGTAGCCGGCCAGGCCTGCTGAATGCCAGTGACCCTGGTTACCCCTGGTTAGCGGACTCTTGGCCGGCCACCAGCCTGCCTGTCAACAGCAGCTCCGGGGGACCCAATGACCTGAGTAACTTTGGTCGAGGAGGTGAGTGGCCTGCTGCTGTCCCATAAGAGATGAAAGATGATGGCGTAACCTTCCTCTCCTGTTGTTCATCATGTCCATATATGCATACAAGATGTATACACATATGCATATTGCATGCGTGTTTGGCTTTATATTTATATATCACCTCAGAGGACAGCTAGAGCATTAACAGAGGGGGCCTCTGCTGTCACCAGGCTGAGTAATGGCAAATAGTCCAGCCTGGTGTCGCAGCCCATAGCTCACAGCCAGAGAGTGTGAGGGGAGAGACGGGCAGAGGAGCAGGGGGTGGGCGGGTGTTTGAAAGGATGGTCTCGAGCAGCCAGTCGTGAAGGACATGCGCAGCTTGACTGGCGCAGATGCGGACACTTCCGCCATGGCTCTACATCATCTCCCCTTCACTGGGCATGCAAACCATGCGCCATGGAGGGAGTCTGCTTGCTTTTCCCTTAGCTTTCTCTCTCTCTCTCTCTCTCCCTCCTTTCCTCTTTCATCACACACACATGCAGAGCAGCAGCATTATCATGTGTATGAACAGAGAAGGGAGGAGAGTGAGATATCCACACATGTGGAGGGGGAAACGGGACACTGAACTGAGATGAGTTTTTTGAATGAGATGAACCTGTTAAGTCTGTTTCTTAAGCTGTGAGCTGACCTGAAAGCACAAAGACCCAGACTGTAATTCCATAACACTCCACGACCACATGCACTTGAATCCAGGTCACCCAAGGTTTGGTTTTGTAAACTATGTTAGTGAAGTGTTTTTTTTTTCATCATATTTTTATCATTTTCAGAACAGAAGGCTCACAGTTATGTTATGTTCAAAAGTTATTAGATACAGTCAGAACCCCCCCCCCCCCCCCCCCCCCCCCCCCCCACTCCCCCCCTCCACACACACACACACACACACACACAAAAAGACTAAATAAATAAATAAAAAAGGACATTTGACATAAAATAACATACAGTGGTTAAATGTGACTGTAAAAAATATATATAAAAGAAAAGACAACAACAGGAATAGCAAATAATATCTCATAGAGTAAAGTATATTGTCCTCGGACTCTCATCAATAATGAGTGGTAAAAGGTGATCATAGAAATATATTTTGTGTTGCACATGGCACTAGGCATAATTTGCTTCCACCCTGAAGGGTATTAGCCTTCAACAGAGTGAGTGAATTAACAAAATGCCTCAATTGTAAATATGCGAAAAAGTGCTCTTTAGGGAGATTAAATTTGTCTTGAAGCTGCTGAAAGGACATCAAGGTGTTATCCTCAAACATGTCCCCTATCACATGAATCCCTTTTTCACGCCATGAGTGAAATAAAGAAAGCCTGAAGCCGATTAAAAATTCCTGATTATTACAGATGGGAGACAGCATGGATTTGACACCTCATCTCTCCATGTATTCAGAGATCTCCCGCCACACTTTAATAGAGTTGATAATCAAAGTGTTATCTTAATGTTCATTTTAATTTTTTCAGGACTACATGTCACCAAGCTCCACAGGGTCTCAGGAGAGCAAGGCCACGAGTCTACACAAGTTTTTGAGCCTAAGATATGAGTGTAACCAAGTCCAAAGAGTATGAATGTGACAGGCCCAGTTGTAAAAAAGCATGTTGGGTACTGCTAAACCTTTGCCTCGGCCTTTTACCATGCCAAATACATTTTGAAAAGGATCTTTGTTAACTTTTTTGGAGATGCACAGTGGCAACATTTGTAGAGGGTATAGAAGTCAATCACAAATGGTGAACACATTTGGGTGCGTGAAGCTGAGAAGTAACATTTCACCAAACCAGGAGAGAAATCCAGATCCCATTACTTACCCCTAAAGATCCAGATCAACATCTGTCACCCTCCCACCACCTACCACCATGAAAAGTACAGCTGTCCAACAGCATAGGGCTATACTAATTATTATTCATTCAAATGTTATACAAAAAAAGTAATTATTAGAGGCAACATCCTATTAATGTGCCAATAAGAAAAAAAGATAAAAGGTGGTGGACGACTCAGCATTTTAGACGGTCTTAATTATGCAACTCAAAAGGACCAGGTAGTTGTCAAAAGGAGAGATTATGTATGGCAGAAACATGACATGAACTGAAAGGGACGTTATCAAGGGCCAAGATCATAATAAACTGAGGACAGCCTTGACTTTATCAAGTCCGTTAAATTATTCACACAAAAAATAGAAAAAAACGAAAAGAAAAAATGCAATGAGCGTTTTAAAACCAAGTATTGCCCCCGTTATTTCTAAAAAACTGGGTATAATTAACACGTGAGAGCTGGGTATATTATATAGAGTGTCTGTATCTGCCAGAGTGCGCGCGCGGCTGTAGCCTACAGGACTATTTACGTGCGTAACTGTGTGCACATGCATAATGCAGGGTTCTATAACCAGCTAATGTTGTGAATGAGTGTGCGCGCTCATGGATGTATAAGAAACGTGTATAATGTTCGAGTGAATGAAGCATAGAATATGTTCAAGAGACAGCTGAGTCGCCCTAAACCAGTTCAAAATATTCCTTCATGTCCCCATCCTACAGAGAGCAGGAAAAAAGACGGAGTTGTATCTGACCAAGTTTTTCATTTGTCCCAGTCCTTCACAAACTCCCAAGCCTTGCGTGGACACTTGAAAGTGTAGTCCTGGTTGTTGTGCGAAAAGCACAGGCTGGCTGGAGAGCATATCTGAAAGCGTATCCCCCGCATGATGAGATGCCGGCAGACATCATTGAACTCCCGTCGGGTCTGCCTCACCTGGGCTGAGAGGTCCTGCTGAATGTAGATCTGGTTTCTGTTGTACAGAAGCTTGCCTTTTTCCTTGAATACGTGATTCAGCCTCCGTAATGCGCTTGGTGTTGCATTCAATACGGTTATTAAATCCTACCAGAGTCCGATGAAGTTTGGTAAACTTCTGATCCATTAAGGCGCTGATTTTCTGTGTGACATCCTGTGCGAGGACAGTAGCCAGGCCTCCTTCCTCGCAGGTGGCAGCGCCATACTGGCTAACGTTAGCTGTGGGCTCCATGCTAGTGGTCTGGAGTCGAATTGGAGGCGGACATGTTCGTACATAGATAGCCACCTTTAGAAAGTTCAGGCAGAGTCAAAAAGTAACTTGAAAATGTAAATTTGTATCTCGTGGTGACGGGAGGTCGGCGAAAAACGACTCCTCACGATGACGGCATCACGTGACCCCCGTGACGTGTTTTTAGTGACATTTGTGCCTTGGCGAGGCAAAACATGACACTGACACGCTACCCTGTCGCAGTTTTCCAACAGTACTTAAACGCAGCATGCATTTGTGGATCTGTTTGAGCTGGAGACCATGAAAATAGTCTCAAAAATCCAAACGCAAATGTAACCTGATCCGTGCACACACAGGAAGATGTGAAGTTGAAGCTAAAAATCTGTACATGAAATATTCATATTTATTCGGGTTGTGATGTGTCCATTCATAAAAGTGTTTTGTTCAAATTGATTGGTATTTGTGTGTAGATTGGAACACGAATTTGTGGGTACGCAAAATTACCCACAAATTGTTGTACACATTTGTAAATCTTATTTTTCATTTGTAGATCATATAACATACATTTGTGACCATATTACACATTTTGGCATGATATCAGGTTAGAAAAACAGATAAAAACAAACTAACAAGTGTTGTATTTAAATACTCCAGGGGGTTACAGCTGAGCTTCACATTTGTCTTAGAGGACAGCTATCCTATAAACTCCCTTCCTCTTCCTCTTTTCCAGATCTCCCCTCGGGGCAGGGGGATAAGACAGGCACCATGCTCTCCGATGGAGCCATCTACAGCAGCATAGACTTTACCACCAAAGCTAACTACAACAGCCCTGGCCAAACATCCCAGGCCACTCCCTACGCCACCACCCAGATCCTCCACTCCAGCAGCATCCACGAGCTGGCTGTGGACCTGCCCGAGGCCCAGTGGAAGGCCTCGCTCCAGGCCAAGCAGGAGATGGCCAGCCTGGGGTACTCGCTGCCCGACAAGAACTCCTGCAACAACAGTAAGCTATACTGACGGATACAGTTGTGTGCTACTAGCGAGTTGTAGGGATGTTGTTGCCCTCGTTTGTGAGGTTCAGCAAGGGTTTATAGAATATGTACAAACTTTTCCACCAAAAAAACCCCAACTGTGGCTTGAGGGAGGTTGCCTTAAAAAGAGTCATTTTCCTCCAGCAGACACCGTCTTGGTTACTCTCCAAGGTTGAATAAACATCTCATGAAGGAGTAGTGCAGTTGACTCATCCATCCATTTTATTCCCGGGTTTTCATGATAGTACCACTCCTCCTTTCAGCTTCAGAGTAATTGCCAATCCATTTTAGCTTGACTAATGTTTAAGAAAATAATCCAAATTAATTACCGCGGATTTGATGCGGGATTTTTTAAAGCCGAGTGGAGTTTCGTACTTGTAGGTGTAATGAGTATTCCTCATACATATTTATGATCTCATTTTCCAACAGTCTAAAAACAGATTAATTATAGTTTTTACATAGTCCCTTTAATGCAATGAATCTTTAAAAACGACTTTTCTAATCCTCCCTGTCATTATTTTAAGAAGTATGATCACACATGATTACTGTATGTATGATTATATCTCTCTGAAGGGGACCAAATATTGAGTTAAAACCTTCACTATTGACTCATTTATCTAATTGAAAATTGATTCAAACATTAGCGGCGTGTTTTTTTCAAATCAACAACAAATCAAATTTGTCCAGCAAATGCACTGTCGCATACAAATCCGAGGTTGAATACGTGCACCTTGTTGAATGTCTGAATCCTGAATATATCCCGCTTGCTTTAAGCTCTAACTGCATGTCTGCATGTGCTTGTGCTAACTGCCAATCACCTGATGCCACTGTGATATTTTCCCTTTAACCCCCACTGTAGCCCTCCTTTTCATTCCCGACTACCGATTGGCCGACGGATTGTCTAATAGAATCCCACACAACCAATCACAAGATTTCAGCACCACCAGCTCTCACAACAGCTCAGAGCGAAGCGGCAGTCTCTCAGGTTGGTTTACGCAGCGGCGGAGGATTTCATAAAAGCAAACACTCTCTGGGGCTCTGCTGCTTGACTTAATGATTGACTGATGTCTTAATTGCTTTATTGATCTGTTATTTGCATGTACTAACATGACATCTAAGAAAAATGTTATTAGCACAGTCCCTCTCCCTCACCAGAGATGCTTTGCCCACACAGCTCCCACTGCTTCCAGTTCATGACATGTGAATGCTTAATGCTGGATGCTTTTTATGTATATATTTATATTTTTTAGTTGCATAGGGTTCTGAGTATAATAACTGTATGTAGCCATGTTGTGATATTGAATTGGAGTCAACAGCTTATTGGAGCATAAAGAAGCAGGACATTTAAATCAGAGAGGAAGAATCGTACTATGATCTCCTGACAGAATATCGCTGCAAGTGCTAATGCTGGGTTTCTGCCATCAGAGCCGGTCCTTGTAAAGGCTTTGTCTCTCACTGTGTGAGTGAGCAGACGGGAATAGGGGCAGAGGGAGTCTTTCAGACAGAGTGGACTACACACACACACACACACACACACACACACCATTAGAGATGCTTGGCTGGGTAAAGTGGCAAAAATACCTCCCTTTTTCCCTCTTCCCCTAATGGCGGCTGACTACACTAAAACCCATGTTCAGAGAATTACAATGTCATTTATAGGACACCAAGGCAGCCCTTTGCCTGCCTCCCCTACACTCTCCTCCTTTATCTAGTTACAAGCCACTGCCTTAACTGGTCTGTAATTCAATGCTTCGGCACACAGAGGGCTGGAGAGAAGGATGTGGAGTGGCCATGCCTTACAGGCAGATTCATGCAGGTTACTGAGGGCTCTGACTGGTGCTGGCACGGCTTCTATTACAATTTCATGAGATGAAGAGAAACATAATTAACGAAAGATCCCCGCACAGTAGAATATGCCAGAGAATATGCTTTGAAAGAATACAAATACACTTATTCACATCCTTGCCGAGAATTAAATGAGAAGATCGATATCGCTCTCGCCTCTGTACGCTAGAGCCAGTAGCCTGTTAGCTTAGCTTAGCATTAAGATTGTGAGCAGGCGGAAACAGCTGGCCTGGCTCCGTTCATCGGTATCGATCCAGCCCCGTCGCACGAAAAGGCATATGAATGACACATTCAGGATAGTGTGCAAGGCAAAAGCATGCAATAAGAACATTGTTCTTGCTTTAGGCATGTCATTTGTACGCCATGTAGTCTGTACTGACTGCAGTGTAAATACATATGCGTAAATATGTTACTCTTAGAGCTAGTGACGTAGAATAATAAGGGAGAAAGAGTCTATGGTGCGCAGAAGGCTGAGATGGATGGGTCCAACAAGCACAGGACTTTCAACCAGGAGACCGGTGTTCCAGACGGTTTTGTTTTGTAAGTGACGTTTTTGACGCATTTTTTAGTGACGTTTGTGACGGGTATGTTACTTTGTTTCCATAAGTATTGTACTTAGTTTACGTAGGCCTACTTGTTTTAAGCCCAACCATGATGTTTTTCCTAAACCTAACTAAATGGTTTTGTTGCCTACACCTAAGTGAGTGGTGCTGGTACTGCGCCTTAATGCACACGTAATATAAACATGACACTGACATGCTATTCTCTGGTGGACAGGCGGGTCTGTTTCAGGCGTTGGCGTGACACTGGGTTGATCGATCTTCTCATCTAACTCTGGGCAAAGAAAGCGAATAAGCATATATAGGCAACAAAACCACTCAGCCTTGTGTTAGTTGGGCCCATCCACCACCACACAGTGTGTTTTTTCACACTTTAAACTACGTGACCACAGCACTTTCCCTGAGCGGATGGGCTTACATTGTAGTTAATGGAAAGCCCGGTCCGTCTCCTACCGCTGCTCAAGGATGCCTTGTGGCCGTGACAAAGCGTCGGTATTTGACGCCCTGGGAATGAGAACAGGCTGATATAAAGTACTGTAGGCTAATATCTATTTCAGGGAGCTTGGTGTACAGCTTTGCATGTTTAATTTTATAAATTAAATATAGAGATAATAAGTGGGCATCTGTATTAACAATGCTATAAGAGTGACTACATTAAAATAAGATGTGCTATTCATTAGACCTGCCGTTGCTATATCGAACAGGAGATAAGCACTAAAAATTGAAGAGGGGAAAAGTTGAAGTTCCAGTGCCTTGCTCTGCCTCTGAGGAGATGGAAGGAATAATAAATGTCAGGTCTGAAGGATGAGAGCGGGATGAAAAGGAACAGAAATAGAGCAGCTTTCATGGCAGCATGGATCTCCACTGGGGACATGAAGCTGCTCATTAAAACCTTTCTTAGTGTAGGGGAAAAGAGGTAGCTGCTGTTTTCTGTGTTTTCTGCAGCAGTCTGAGACCCTGAAGACTCCACACTTCCCTCACTACCCAGGCTGTCTATGAAGCACACGATTATGTGAAGTCCATTGTTGTGTGTGACCTGTTGTGCGCCATATATGTTGCATCTCCCCTCATTATGTAATATGTTGTTGTTTTTAAACTAATCTAAAAAAGGTGATAAATGACTTTCCGTTATTTTGATGTCCTTTTTGAAATGATTCTCCCACTCAGAAGTTATATCTGGCTGCATAGTCTTTCTAGCTGCTCTGTGGCTTTCCCCCTCAGCACTGACGCACCCAATGAAAACACAGCAAGCTCAAGGCTATGCAGCCCTACAGTTATAAGCTGGGAGCGCCCAAACCTTGGGTATAAATATACCCAACGCTGAATCTATATTTAGTATGAGTTCCCCTTTGAAGAGAGGCCCAGTTTTGTCAGAGGAGATGGCTTCGCCATGTAATTCCTGTATAGCTCCTAGCCACAGCCTCTCTCTCTCTGTATTTTTCATATTTGGGGTGAGCTGTTGTAATGTCAGTGCCAGACCATCTTTCCCTAGAAGAGGCTCATTTACAATATTGATGGCTGGTCTTGTGTGGAGGGACTAAGGATGATAGAACAATCGCGTCAGCTCACCATTTATTGGTAAAAGTCAAGCGTCGCCCAGAGGTGCGATTAGGAAACCCAATTACTTTCAGACTATACTTACACTGGTGCTGCCTGCCTTGGGCTTACAGTTGTTTCTTTTATTACTTCTATCCTTTATTAATCTTATTCTGACACCCCTTCTATCTCTCCATGCCTTATATTTACCCCCCAGCCCCAGCATTGTATACCATACTCATCTTTGCTTTGGTTCTTCTTCTGGGGAAAAGGCTTATAATAGTAACATAATAAGAATTTTCTTGACTTAAAACATATAGTGCAGATTTTCTTATTTCTCTGCCATCTGGCTTCCATCAAAATCAATAGAAATATAGAAATGATGACAGCGATCTGCTTTTTATCGTGCCTGAGTTGAGTCAGTTTATTAGATTACATTAGAGATGTTACATTGCACAAGTTGCAGTATTGGCAGCTTTTTTTGTATCGCTGGGAAAAGTGATTAAAGGCCGTTGGCAGCGAAGGCTAACCGACAGTCGACAGATACAAATGTGTTCAACAGAGTTTCCAAAGATGGCTCTCACTAATCTGTGTGGCTGGTGACGTCAGTCTGAGCTATTTCCTGGATTGAGATGTTAAGTGTTTACTGGTGGAGAGGCACTGCCACCAATGGATTTATACATGCAAATACCATGTAAGAGAAAGATGATGTATTAATAAACCTCCACGCTCAATAATTAATGGGACAGTATGGGAAGTATAGGACTGCACACCATGGAGATGCTATGCAGTGTGTGATCAACTTGATAGATATTGCAATTCAATATGGGATGTGATGAAACCAAATACCCATGTGTTCATTTGTCTTTATCTCTTGATTGTACATTTAGCAATTTGAACGTCTGCCATGACAAAGAATTGATTCTGTTCTGAATAGATGCAAAAAAAAAATGTAAAAAGAAATAATTGAATAGTTCCTAAGTGTGTCGACAGAAAAGAACTGTCTGTGACAGCAACTGTCTTGGTAATCGATTCATTTAGGTTTAGGTCTTTTTTTTAGCAAAAATGCAGAACATCCCCTGGTTCCATCTATACTATATATATATATATATATATGCAGAGAAAAGTAATATATAGATACTACTTTTCTCTGTCTTTGTGTGATAGTAAACTATATTATATATCTTAGGGTTGAGGAAGGCAGGCAATTTGAAGGTGTCACTGTAAGGTTTAGGAAATTGTAAAAGGCATTTTTGTACTAAATACTGACATCATCTAGACCAAACAATTGCAGATTTATTGAGAAAAATAAGATATATATATATACAGTATATATACAAATATATACTGTATATATATACTATTAACTTTTTTATAATGAAAATAATCATCAAAGTTGCAACCCTGATGTTTGGGTACCATGTTCTAACCACTGAGGTGGTAGTTAACAGGTTAAGTTCATTATAAAAGAAGAGAACTCTTGCCTTTGTGGAAGTTGTAATAATATATTTCCACATATACCAGCGAGTAACATATTACCAAAGGAGCTAGTAACACATTTTTAAGTAACCATCCAAAAAACTTTTTTTCCCTCAGTATTTTTTAAATGATAGATTGCCAGTAAATATGAACGAAACAGCTCTGACGTGTAGACAAAGTTAATGCAAATAAATGGTTTTCTTTATGTTTTTGCTACAGAACAAAATTGACTTTTAAATTGCATGATAAGCTAACCCTAGTAAGGGTTACATTTTTCCATCAGCATGTCTTCGTCCTCAGGACGATGTGTACACTGTATATACCTCAACTTAAAAACAGATTTGGTCTTGAAGTCAAATGTGTTTTAAAGAAATATAGGTTTCTTCCACTGCGATCAAACCGTACAAAACCCAGTATTGACCTGGCTGACAGATTTATAAAGATGGATGGGACGGAGGAGAATCTGGTGTTGAAGGGATATGAGTGGAAATGGATGGGGTTAGCCGCTCTCCGGTGTAATAAAAGAAATGAAAGTAGTAATAGACTCTCAGTGAATTCCATTAGGGACACACTGACACTACACAAGTCATTCATTATGATGATGCTGTGAAGTGAGATATTTCATTGTGGAACCCAAAGCCTGGTGTGAAAGGGGACACTGAGGGATGGGTGGAGCACAAAGGTCTGCCTCAACCTCGTTTACTGCCGCTCTCTCCTGTTTCTATGGAGATTTGAGGCTTTTCAGCCAATTAATCAATGGAAGCGAGCTTTTCATCCAGCAACCTTGAGCTTTTCTATGTAAGCACTGACATGCAGGAGCCCATTGAAATCCTGTGTTTGAAATTGTTTACGATTTTCTAAGGGCGTGTTGAAACGGAGTCCAAATTGATCTGTAATCTAAGTAGCATGTTTGGACTAAATTGAGTTTCTTCTGGACACACATTTGTCATATGGCAAAAGCAGCTACTGTAATTTGCAATGCCATCCCACTTGTATATTAGTTTTTAATTGATTTTCTTTGACAATCTAATTTTCAATGACTGTGTTTCTAAATGCCTTCTTTCCTTGTGTAGGTGGAAAGGGAGGAAAGAAGAAGAAGACCAAGGCTGGCTCCAAACCCACTAAAGCCAATGGATCCAACTGGGCCAATGTCCCCCTCCCCCCTCCCCCTATACACCCTCTCCCTGGCACCGAGATGGACCATTATCCCAATGAGCATCACGACGGAGGAGGGTATGTCCACTAGGGCTTTAAACAAATACAAACACATGATTCAAATATGAACAGTGTTCAGTGCAGGATAAAACAAGCACAGTTTTATTTTTCCCTCATGAGCACATATTGAAGCCTGGCACACTTGAGAGTAGACAGGAAACTGACAAGCTGAAGTTAAGGATCATCTCAAAAGCGAATGCAATATGGCCAAGAGGGCTTTTCAGATTTTTGTCAATATCTTTTGCATTTATTTTCAAAAACGTTTCAAGCCAATTTAATTATTTCCTATTGGTAAGACCTTCTGTTCTATTTCAGTTAGCTAACACTATTTCTACCCATGCCATTAACAGTTAGCCTCAGTTTAGGTATATGTATTTAGGTATAATATTTACCTACATTTTAGGTCACCATTTACCTTAAAAGTTAAGGTAAATGGTTAAAATATTTTGTTACAGATGTAATTTTGTATATTTTGTGGGCAGCTAAACATATATAGTGGGCAACCTCCGGGTCTGAAAAGTGAAGCTAATGAGGAAGTGCCTTAAACTTGCATTCTTTCTAACAGCCAGCGGGGGGCGACTCCTCTAGGTTGCAAAAAGAAGTCAGACTTTATAGAAGTGTATGAGAAAATGAGCCTACTTCTCACTTGATTTATTACCTCAGTAAACATTGTAAACATGAGTTTATGGTCTCAATCTCTAGTTTCAAGTCTTCTTCAATACAGCATGATGTTCATTTAGTAAATGATGGTCCCATTTAGAGTCAAATAGACAATAAAGCAGGGGATGCTTTAGGGCGGGCTACCTTGTGATTGACAGGTCACTACCACAACGCTGAAAGTTAATTGTAACATTTTGGTCGCCTACAAATGTCTTATTCAGCGTTCGGTTGCACTTAGCTCCACCCTCTTGTGTCACATCTGGTTGCAAAAAAACAAGATGGCAACGGCCAAAAACCAAGATGGCGACGGCCAAAAATGCTGAACTCGAGGCTTCAAAACAGCAGTCCACACACCAATGGGTGAGGTCACGGTGACTACGTCCACTTCTTATATACAGTGCTAATACATAAACTTGTGAGAGGTAAAAATGGCAGTAGAAAACAAATGAACACAGAAGATAAAATAGTAGTATAGACGATTTCTAACAATTTGGGGTGTAAGTCTCACCGACATCCAATATTAATCTTAATACTTCTATTCTTATTTGGTGAAATAAACAGACACAGATAGTATTTATACTGACTGTACCTCTGTACCTGTACTACCAGCTCTGTTGTATATTGAGCTTGCTTATTGCTGTCATTGTATGTTTCCTCCTCTGACTACCTCAGTAGCAGAGAATCTAGCATCTTGCTTGCTGGAACAAAAAAGACAGCGCCTGCCAACGTAAGCAACACCACACATCGCTGTGTGCAATAACAGGGTTCATCTCTGTTTTCTCTGCAGCTAATTGCTGTACTACTGTACATCTGGAGAAAAGTGAAGGATCAATGTGTGTATAGTCTCCACAGGCAGGCCAGATATACACACACATACTCACTAACACAGGCTCTTGCACAAAAACTCATATACAGATGGCTGCAGATCAAACTATCTGCCGATCCTGTCTTCAATCTATGGGAAGACTTCATGACTGGAAAGTAAATGGAGGAGAAAAAAACAACAATGTTCAAGCAGTCTCCTGCTGCTACTAGCATGTAGACACAGATGGTTTCAGATTAATCTATTTGCTGAATTCCATAGTGGGGGAAAAAAACGATAATTGCATTGTTTCACAAAGAGAAAAGGGAGACAGACGGAGAGAGAGGGGGATTTCTACCAGCGCAGTGTCATCCCTGTCCCGGTCTGAAGTAGATGTAAAAAGCTGCCAGTTCTTCTATATGTCTGATGCAATGCTAATCTTAAGTTTATCTATACACTAATTATATTCAAATTTTTTGACATTTCATTTAGTCTAATGAACCCAACAGAAGATCAGACATGCCCTACTGTAGCTACAAAGTAACAGAGGCTTATTTAAGTGATAGTGTGTGTCTCTCTCTTTGGTCCAGTAGCTGCTATGTCCTCTCACTCCCATTTCCAATGTGGGAGAGTCATCTGCTTTAATAGGCTATCTGGCAAATGAAGAGTCCCGTGCACTGTAAATCTGAGGGTGCTCTTAATGGCTGCAGATTAAAACAGTTATGTCCTATGGAGTGTGCACTGACAAATTTCTTTAATGAACATTTTCTTTATGGCTAGTATTATTTCAGCATGTATAAGCACAGCTATGAGGAAGTGAAGCCTGACTACCTCCATAATTCCACTCAGGGCTGTCGTATAACAAATTCTTCCGAAAGTTGGACAAGGTCACAAAGCTCTATGTTAGTATGTAGAAGGTTCTATTACAATAGTTATAGTTTTATGATGTCTGCTATTCCCTCCCTACATTTGGGGACAATATCACAGACCATAATGTAGTTCTGTTTCCGTCCATACTGTATGTATTTTACCAATTTATTTTGTCATTACGCATAGCTTTTAAATAAATGAGCTGTGTTTAATACGTGAGACTCATTTAGCATTTTCTTATAGTCTTCAAATACAGATGATCAGACTAGAGCTGGAACAATTAGTCGATTAACAGCAAAATTAATCTGCAAATATTTTGGTAATGGATTGATCATTTCAGTCATTATTTAAGCCAAACATGCCAAACATTGGGCCGCATACAGAAACATTCTCTTAAATTTCTTATATATTTTCTCTTCATTTTCTGTTACGAGAACAAATAAGATAGAGATGCCACCAAAAAATGTGGTAAGAAGAACTTCCATGCATATGCATTGAAACAGACATAGGCCTATATTACTACTGTTACTGGTACTGTCAAATCAACTTCAACAAAGTAAACGTGATATTCCCGAGCTTCAGTACTGGTGTTTACAAGAAATTCAAGGGTTCCATACAACGTTTTCTTATAGTCTTAATTGGGATCAGTGGACCAATTTCTTTAACCCACAAATGTAATAATCCAGTCATTATTACTCTAAAACATCTAAATTTGATTATATGATATTCATTTTATTTTTTTTAATGTTCCTCAAAATTGAAACCCTTTTTGCTTTGGAAAAACAATTTGTGGACTGTGAAACAAGATATTTTTTCTTTGGTGAATCCCAGAAATCAATGGGTACTAACAAAATAAGAAAAAAGAAATAAGATAAAATGTGTTTGCATATCACCTCCTGCATGAGGCCCATTGTGAGTATCGTATATCAGTATTTTCTCCGTTGTTTCCATTGTTTCATTAATGAAAACAATGAACCAAATAACCTGAAGATAATCAATAATAAAAAAAAAAGGATTATTAGTTGCAGCCCCAGATCGGACTAAAGATTGGATACACAATTTCACACATCAACAAGTAAACGTCTCTTCCTACACCAGGTATGAGAGTGACGGTTGGGGCCCGCCCATGCCCGTGCAGACCTATCTCCACCAGGGCATGGAGGATGAGCTGGAGGAGGAGGAGGAGAGGGTTCCCACCCCGCCCATCCGAGGGGTCGCCTCCTCCCCAGCTGCCGTGTCCTTTGGACAGCAGTCCACGGCCACCCTTACCCCTTCTCCTCGGGACGAGATGCAGCCCATGCTCCAGGCCCATCTGGACGAGCTGACCAGAGCATACCAACTGGACATGGCAAAACAGACATGGTAAACACTGCAGTACTAAAACAGCATTATAAAGATTTAAATCTATCTAGAAAGATATATTGTTATTGTTGATAATATATGCATTGTTGTCATTTTGAACTGCTTACTGTACATTCTGTTCTGCATGTACTGCTGCCAGGATTTATTTAGCTCCTGCAGTATTCTTCATGTCAACTGTGTGTGCAGTGGAGATAAACCCATTAATCATTTCATTTTAATGGGCCCATGCTACCACTTAGGCGACTACTGTATTTTGCTCACTCTAAGAGACACAATTTCCTACCCACGGTTGTTTACTCCCCCCACACACCCATGCAGCACATTCCATTGTTGTTGTGCTCATGAAAGTCAGATGAAGGCCATGCCTCATTCTGACGGCAATGCCAAGAGAATGAGAGACTGGCGTTCATTCATAATAGTGAAGTGTGGGGGGTGGGGGATGACAGGGAAGCCTTGTCAGGAAGGAGATGTCATGTTACCCAGTAATGACTATGTTGGTTAGAGAGCATCTCTGACAACACCAGAGGGCCAGTAATTACAACCAATTCCCACTGCAAACCGCGTCAAAGACATTGCACTCCTCAAAACAAATGCGGCTGTCAGCCGAGCGGGTTGCCACTGAGGTGACAGCCATGTGTCGACGGGCCTGGAGAGCATGCCTTTGTACCATCCGCAGCGGCAATTAGCGGGTCATTGTGTTAGCATGCAAGCAGCAACGTAGAATTAGTGGAATTGTCCAAATTTATTCATCGCTTCACATATGAAAGAGGTCTCTAAAATTAGTTTTACACTTCCACATGCATCCTTATTTTTCCGCCTTCCTGTGGCATAGAAACTACTGAATATTCCCTTTATTCTCTCTATATTCATCATTCCTCCATATTCCTTGATTATATACTGTATGTGGATTCCAGTAGAGTAATGTGCTGTTTCTTTCTCTTCACAGGCACATGCAGGTGGGCTCTCTTCCTCCACAGGCTCCCGCTCCTCCAGTGGGCTACGTGTCGAGCACAATGGTTTCTGACCTCGACACTGACCTGCCTGATGAGGATGAGGAGGAGGAGGAAGAAGAGGAGGATGAAGGCTATGGAGCCAGGCATCCCCGCGGCATTGAGCACACACCAGGGTCTAGCATGGACAACCTGGACAGCTCTTTAACAGGTAAGGCTGATTCTAAATTGTGACTATTGGGGCGCTTCTTTGTTTTTGTAACGTGTTTGTTAACCATATTGTAATGTATTTTAATACAGTATTTTTCATGCTATACATACAGTATGTATACTAGGGCTGTCAAACGATTAAAATATTTAATTGCATGATTGTCCATAGTTAATCATGATTAATCACAAATTAATCTCACATTTTTTATCTGTTCACAATGTAGCTTAAAGGGAGATTTGTCAAGTATTTACGGTAATACTCTTATCAACATGGGAGTGGACATATATGCTGCTTTATGCAAATGTATGAATATATTTATTACTGGAAATCAATTAACAATACAAAGCAATGACAAATATTGTCCAGAAACCCTCACAGGTACTGCATTTAGCATAGAAAATATGCTCAAATCATAACATGGCAAACTGCAGCCCAACAGGCAACAACAGCTGTCAGTGTGTCAGTGTGCTGACTTGACTATGGCTTGCCCCAAAACTGCATGTGATTATCATAAAGTGGGCATGCCTGTAAAGGGGAGACTCGTGGGTACCCATAGAACCCATTTACATTCACATATCTTGAGGTCAGAGGTCAAGGGACCCCTTTGAAAACGGCCATTTTTTCATCGGAAATATTTAGCCTAAGTTTGGAGTGTTATTTAGCCATCTTCACCACAAGCTAGTATGAAATGGTTGGTACCGATGGATTCAAAGCATTTGATTATCTAGTTTCATATGATACCAGTATCTTCATTCTAGGGCTTAAAATTGAACATGCTACAACCTCCGAAAGATCGATATCGTTAAAGAAATTAGTGGTGTTCAAACGAATTTGCGTTAACAGGTCATTATGGCGTTAACTCTGACAGCCCTAATGTATACATTTATACAATTAAGTTGTATTATTATTTTTTGTTCAAATCAAAATGATTACGTTCTCATGACTCTGAATGGGAAAACATTTGATTCCCATTGTTGCTCCATCTTGTCTCACAGTGAATGGATTGTTGCTCCCGACATGTTCTCCATCAGTCTGCTATGAGTTCATTTTTATGTGAACATGCTTACCGAGTGTCCCTCAATCAAGTTTTTTAAGCACTTTTGGCAGACTCCGGGGAATTCTAATTATCATTTCCAAAAAAAGAGATAAGAAAGTCCATGAATTTTAAACAGGATAGTGAGAGGGAAATTAAGAGGGAGATGCAAGGCGAGAAGGGGAGAGCGACTGTGATTTAACAGCGCCACCCATATCTTTGAAATAAATTTCACGTGCGGCACATTCCACTGCAGACTGGAGACACCATTTCCATTTTTACAACTCACTGAAAACTTTTACAGCCGTCTGTCGGGGGACATGTGAAGGGCGTGACATTGCAGCAGCGGAGCTGGGTGCTGGACTGCTGCTCTCATACTGACCAGGCCACGCTGTCCATCTGTACACTGGAGGGATATATTTCTGAAAAATATGTGAACTATAGGGGACAAGTTGTGATACTTGATGCTGGTGTAGTGTAACTGTCTATCAGGTCTTCCAATGAATCTGTGAATACTAAAAAATAAAATCCATATTGGGCAATTTATGGGTGGAAAGAAACGGGTTGCTGGACTGATCCTCTCATACTGACTAGAACACACTATCCCATACTTGCCAACCTTGAGACCTTAACAATAGGGAGAATTTCCCCCTCTGGAGTAAAACTTGTGTGAATCTCTAACATTAACTAATATTCATCAGTTTTCAGTTTTTTTTGCGCCAGTTTGAGTATTTCTTTCAGTTATCTCTCTCCATTTCTCTCTCTGTCTCTCACCCACTGAACGCCCTTTCAGACACAATGCAACAACGGCACCACTGCGCTCTAAACCCCGTTATTTCTAACGACTTGTGCCACGCCACTACGGCTTTTCGCTACGTCGAGCAAAGCTCAATTTTGGGCCCTGTGCGCTGTGATGTGCGCTGATCCCAGCGGCGAGCGCAGCTCACTCGTGAGCTCAAACTGCGCTGTGTGGTGAGCATAGACTGCTCTCTTTCACCAGGAAACGACATTTGCTGTAGCTCCATTGTCGTTAGCTTATCGATGTGGTACAGTGCCAGAAACAGGTTAAGATAACGAATAAGACAAAAAGTGTGAAAATTTGCCATAAATTGGGAGAAATACGGGAGAATTGAGACTCCCGTTTTTCATTGCCCTCTCCTGGGTTCCTCCTGGAAAAATTGGGAGGATTGGCAAGTATGCACTACCCATCTGAAGACTGGAGGGATATAGTTCTGAAACATGTGTGCACTATAGGGACAAGTTGTGATATTTGATGCTGATGTAGTGTAACTGTCTATCAGGTCTTCCAGTGAAGTCTGTGAATACTAAAAAATAAAATCCATATTGGGGAATTTATGGGTGGAAGAAAATGGGAAGCGAGCAGAAAGTATGTGAAGGTAGAGGAGCTGAGCCAGTGGAGAGAGAGAAAGCATGAGAATAAGAGGGTTGACAGCGCTGCTTGTTGGTCTACCCTGTCAGTGGCAGCCCTAAACAGTAGTTTTCCATGGGATGATGGAACAGTGGTTTTGGTTACGCTGACACATGCTACTGCTGATATATTTAGAGGAATATAAAGCAGCAACCGGGCCCTAATCTACTGCATCTCTCCTCCACTGTATTACTCTGAAGACAGCACTATTTCTTCTTATCTCTCTGCAAGTCTGCCTCGCGCCCCATCGTTTTACAACACAGACGTGGTGCCGGTTCCAGGGTTAGCGGGAGGAAGAGAGGGAGGAAGAGAGGGAGGATAGGGGGAAATCGCTGAGATTTATTGCGGCCACCATTTTGAGGGTGCACAAATAGGGGAGGGAGTGAGATTCCTGTCGAGCCTCGCCTGATAGATTTGTCATTGTTTTAATAATATGGAAATAGGTCTGTTTTCATAATGTTAATACCAAAGGCCAGTAAATCAAACATTTTCACTGATGCTGCTCCAGAAAACAAAGCGAGCCTTCTCCTCTGGGGCTGTTTTTCTCCAGCAGATTGTCTGCACCATCCTTCCAGTGTGTTATTCCATTCTTTCAGATAATACCACACATTTCTTTAGCGGATAATTGTAAATCCTGATGCTGTGGTGGGTATTGCAGAGCCATGTCTTGCTTGAGCCAGAGAGATGAAGTGAACACATACCTGGCTTTGTGCGTAGGCGTTGTAGGTCGTGTAAAGGCGAGATGTGGTAGCGGCGAGTGAAGCTGTTGCGCCTACTGTTCTGGGCGATTACTCTCCCATAAAGCCCTGCCAGGTTTGTGAGGAGCAGGGTCACGTCTCCTGGCGGCAGGCAGAGACGCCTGCTCGTCAGGGGGAATGATTTTCCTCCTTAACGACATGCAGATTAGGGTTTCCGTCAGTATAAATCAGTTTTAGTGGCAGGAGGGACCTGGGCTGGGTTTTACTGCCCACCAACCATCTCCCGTTTACTGGCATTTCTCTAACAGCGCGTGGAGCACGGGAGGTGGCGGCCAGTGGTTTTTAGAGTGCACGGCTCGGCCCATTGCTCTGGTTCAAGACACGATAAAATGACGGACCCGTAGTGCAAACCTTTGTCTGGAGCTGCGGAGAAAAAAATCCCACATTTCTGGGGCAAAAGAAGAAAACCTGATTGAATTTTTTATCAAATTATGTGACAATGATCACAGTTTGATTGGACAGCTATTTCTGAGAATAGAAGTGCTCCAGAGGTCCAGCAGTAGAAAGTGGCAGTTAGTGCAACTGAAAAGTCATTCTGTGATGTGATTTGCTGAGGCAGTGTTCCTTCGCCGAGCCGGAGGAGTTGGAAGCTTCGGTGCTTTGGCTGGCACTGCCTATACTTCAATATCTGCTCTATTCTTTGTGGGAGGATTGAACCCAGTGGAATTGCTGTCTTTCTCTCTCAGAAGAAAAACCTCTTAGAAAAGAATTTCAAAGAAAATAGATGGAGGGCTCGCAGTAGTTACTGCCTAGGATTTCAGTTAGCGCTGCAAAAATGGGTTGTGTAAGGCACTCGCTACAGCACCTTATGCAAGCTTATATTTTATAGACGTTTCCATTAATCTGAGAGCGTTTCACTGCAATAGGAGTGAAAATCTGTTGCAACTTCAGCCGTCAAAGGTGCAATTCCCTGAAGCCGCATCCAGTGACCGAGTAACCACCTCTCTGAGACATATGGTTTCAGATGCAGAGACTCACAGATGGGGAAGTTGGAAAACTCTTTGAAGGATAAATTACCCACAATCATATTACCAAGTCTTATTTGAAATGTGTCATATTGTATTGCACCATCTGTGAGACAAACGCAGCTAATATACAGTATTTGTATGTTCATGTGAATCTCTGAACTCTGCCAACTGCCCTGGCCACGATTACGCCCCCTTTTGTATCACGCTGACCTTTTAATAAATCCTGCTGCTAACTTTTTTGTTCCCGTCGCTATCTCTACAACCTTTACCCCCACATCTCCCCGGTTCTCTGTTCCAGCAGTCTGTTCGATCGCATCACTACTGTGTTCTGCCTGTGTGAGGGAGAGATAGACCGTGTGTGAGCAGAGCACTTGGTTTCGTGCCACTTGAGCGAAGTCTGCCAAACCAGTCCCACTGAAAGCTGTCACATTAGCCGACTGTTCTCCGTGTTTTCGCTTGCTAGAGTGGCGTATTTTTTATTGGCAGGCTCATACTTTTATATTTAAAGTGCTGGCCTAGCTTTTTATGTGAAGAAAAAAAAAGCAAAGCATGAAGAAATACTTACAGTAGCACAGATGTATAAGCCAAAAGTCTTACAATATCTTCCTTATGCACACGCTTTCAATCCTGTTAAATACTCAATTATGTTTGTTAAGTAGGGTATTGATTTATTTTCCCATCTTTTAATCATCTTCAAAGTTTTAGTAGAAGTGTCAGTTAGAACTTCAGTAGCTATAAGTGTGATACCTTGATTTTATGTTAAAATTAGGGCTGTCGATCGATTAAAATATTTCATCGCGATTAAACACATGATTAGTCACGATTAATCAAAAATGAATCGCACATTTTTATATCTGTTCAAAATGTACCTTAAAGGGAGATTTGTCAAATATTTAATACTATTATCAGCTGGACAAATCTGCTGCTTTATGCAAATGTATGCATATATTTATTATTGTAAATCAATTAACAACACAAAACAATGACAGATATTGATCCAGAAACCCTCACAGGTACTGCATTCAGCATAAAACATATGCTCAAATCATAACATGGCAAACTGCAGCCCAACAGGCAACAACAGCTGTCAGTGTGTCAGTGTGCTGACTTGACTATGACTTCCCCCAAACTGCATGTGATTATCATAAAGTGGGCATGTCTGTAAAGGGGAGACTCGTGGGTACCCATAGAACCCATTACATTCACATATCTTGAGGTCAGAGGTCAAGGGACCCCTCTGAAAATGGCCATGCCAGTTTTTCCTTGCCTAAATTTTGCGTAAGTTTGGAGTATTATTTAACTACCTTCATGAAAAGCTTGTATGACATGGTTACCAATGGATTCATTAGGTGTTCTAGTTTCATATGATACCAGTATCTTCACTCTAGCTTTAAAACTGAGCCCGCTACGACCTAAAAATCGCAAGTTGCGTTAATGCGTTAAAGAAATTAGTGGCGTTAAAATGAATTTGTGCCCTAGTTAAAGCTCTAGTTAAAATTCTGTTTTTTCTTAAAAGTATACTGTAACACCCTTTAGACGGTGGTGGCTGTGCATTTTTAAAGAGGAATAAAGAAAAGTGTACGTGCATACCACCAGGTGTTTGATTCAATGCACTGTGTTGTGAGATGCTTCATCTGTGTCACCTGAGGTGGTTTTGTAGCCAACTCTGCTCCGCACAGGTGCACTCATTGTTCTTCATCAAAAGAAGAGCAACATTAGTTGATGCCAATCCTGCTGTTCCACTGTGCACATTCTGCTGGGTGTTTGTGTGCACCTTCATATGTGTGTGTATGCAATATGTGTTCTGCATGTGTTTGTAGTAGATGAAAGAAGACAGGTCCGAACAGAACGACTATACAAAAGCACTCACCTGCAAGAGCAGAAATGCCCTGCAGCAAATACGAAACCATTTAAGTGTAGGAGGTTAATATTACCTCTGTTTTATAAGATCACTCAAATCAGTTCATCCATCTAAATGAGGAATCACAGCACAGGTGTTCAGAATGTCAGATCATATATCCATAAAGGTTATGAAAGTGTGCAGTTGAATTTGAGTGTTTTTGAAGTAGAAAGAAAATATTCATTCACTCACACACACACACACACATTTGCTGAATCCTGCGGTGTTCCACAGGCTCCATGGTGAATGGGTGGGGCTCAGCCTCGGAGGATGACCGTAATTTCTCCAGCCATAGGTCCAGTTTGGGTAGTTCGTCCGATGGCTCCATCTTTACCCACTGCAGCTTTGCCCAAGCCCTTGTGGTCGCTGCAGACAAGGCAGGCTACCGCCTGGAGGGCACTAGCCTCAGCAAGAGAGGTTGGTGTGTGGAGACTAGCTACACACTGCTTGACTGGAACTTCTACCAGTGGCAGATGATTTGTTCCTTTCTGCTCTGATTCTTCATCCTGGCTGATGTTTTCCCCCATAATGTTGGCTTAATGTTGGGTTTTCCTCTCTTGCTGCTTGTGGACGCTGTGTCCAGGTTGTGCATGGCACCTGTTGTACATGGCTGGACTGCAGATATCTCCCTATCCTCAACTTTAACTCCTATATGGCTCATCTGGCTTTTGCACTCTGGCTTTCTTTGGTTAAATGAGTAATAACTGGGTAATATGTTATTCTCAGTTACAACCGTTTACAGGCTGGGTGCTTTCTCCTCTAATGAAAACCTTTACCTTTGTTTTCTAATAGGTTTTTGAATCTTGATTGATAACCTCTACCTTTCTTGATGACAGGCTCAGCTCCACTGTCTAGGCGTTAGCTCCTTAATGCCTTTATTAACCAGCTGACTTGTGGTCCTGTATCCCTCTTGCAGGTAAAGGCTTGTCCCACAGGCCCCGGCCCAGCAGTCCATTCTCAACAGATGGCAGCACAGTCGGCACACACAGCTTGGGCCACCAGAGGGCCACCAGGCCCACACGCAAACCCCGAAGCCAGGGCACAGCACCCCACCGGAGAGATGCTGCTGCAGATGGTGAGGCAGTGGCTGAAAACACATTTATAATAGTTTCTGTAGAAAGTTCCCTAAAACATATGTTGTTGTTTTATAAACTAGAAGGAGTTTTATTAATATTATATTGGATGGAAAAATGTCTGACTTTATGTCTTCAGTTGATTGATTGTGTGGTCTTCCTCTTTGGCACAGACCTACCTCCTCCACCTGAGCCTCCTCCCTCACAGGGACAGGGCCGTATCCAGGGGGCCCGCAGCGTAACCAGCATGGTGCCCCCTACAGAAAGGAATGCTTCATCTCTGGAGCGCCCGCCTCTGCCAGGACCTCTGTCCGGGCCGGAGGACATGAAGAGCTCCATTGACAGACAGACGCGCACTTCCCTGGAACATCACCGCCAGGCTCAGGACAGGCTGGGCTCCATGGACCGAGCTGATGATGGGCGCAGGGAACACAAAACAGGTACAGTTGAAACAAGACTGAAGTCTTCTGCCATGCAAGCGGGCAAAGAGCCCTGTAAAGTTATTACCGTTAGAATCTTAACATGTCAACAAGTTAACATGCTTGCAATTGCAATCTGTTCATGTTTACCATGCTATATCAACATGTAAACGTTAGCATGTTATCATGCTATTTTAGCAATTTAAGATTTTAAAAATGATACGACCAAAAAACTCGCAGTGTTCTTCTGATCCACGTACTTCCAGAAGTACACTTCAATGTAGTGCACAGTGTGCACTCTGTACTTACTTTCAGCGGGGTAGGGTCGTCTCAAATGGAATACTCTGCGGCGCACTTACCGGAAATGACGATCGCAACATTTGACCGCGGCTCGCTACCCGCTAAAATGTCTTCTTCTTCTTCGGGGTTTTACGGCAGCTGGCATCCTTTGTGTTGCACTGCTGCCTCCCTCAGGATTTACCCGTCCACTACCCGCCAAAATATCTGCCTGATTTGTTGATCAAGAAAACACAGAAAATTAAAGCAAAGTGGAAATTACGTTTCCAACGTCGTCGCCAACGCCTACGATGTGTCCTCCTGTTGGCTGAAAATGCACCGGTATGGTTAAGTATTGTATTGTTTTATTCTGTCATCTACGTAGCCCATAGACATCTATAAGGTACGTTGTTCAGCACCACAAAAGCTCCCGCATCATCTGCCGCCATTTTCACCTGTTTGAATAGTGGCCGTGGTCCCGCCCCTTCCGCTACGTAACCAAGACGGCGACATTTGAGTGTGAAAAGTGTCCAGCGTTCCACACTCAACGATTTGACCGTTTTGAGTTCAACATCCGGGTACTTCCAGTGCACTGCATTTTGACATACTTCACAGTGTGAACGCACTTAAGCACTCAAAATAGTAAGTGTAAGTACGGAAGTACGTGGATTGGAACACACTGCCAGCCCAGTGTTGCCAACTGTTTTCCATTAAAAGAAGCTAGCAGCATTAGCTCCAAAAGGTCGCCAAGTCTGCAACACTGACAGTCCGTCCCTTCAGGCCTCCCTCTAAAGCCACTCCCCCAAAATTATCTTTTTTTTTTTTTATTATTTTAGCCTTTAGCTAATGTTAGTTTAGCTTGATACAGTATCTTTGTTTAGCTGTATGTCTATCCTGTACATTTGCCCCTGTCATTTATTATAGTGACAGCTAATTTAGCTGTAATTTTTTACATGTGTCAACAAACTTGGCCATTAAAGTTGATTCTGATTCTGATTTATGCTAAGCTAAGCAATTACCCAACATGTTTCTTTCTATTGCCTAAATAAACCTGCCACAGATCCTGGATTTTTTTCCCTTTTCTTTTGGTCAGAGCATTTGATTTATTGATTGCTGTCAGAATGTTATGAGAATTTCAACAAATATAATAAATAATCTTTGAAGAACATTACCAACCCTAGCTTTAAACTCAAAATCAGTTGAGGCTGACAGTAATTTGGTGATTAGGTTTTAAAGTACGGTATGTTTCCATGAACAAAAGTATTGGACAGCTGGAAAATTTGTCCTGATTGAGGTAGAAGATGAAAAGTCCAAACTTATTCAGATTCGTTCTTTGGCAATCCATCAGACTGAGACAATGTGATCTACTGTAGGACAGACTATGGCTAGCAGCATGGCCCTAGTTACAAGAAGTTCGGTCACATATCTTTTTAGAGTACTGCACTCTCTGCTTTACATAAGCACCTATCCTATTAATTTTTAAAAATGAAAACATGATGTGTAATACATACAAGTTCTGCACCAGTTCCAAACCAAACAAAATTCATCAACTTGTTTTGCTTGCTTCCAACGATTAATTACTAAGGAAATAAAACATCTAGGCTTCCCATTCTAAACCAGTGGACATTGTCCTGTTACCGATACAGTAGTTTGTTGCGTTATAGCAAGAAAACAACAAGAACACAGGCGTTTTGCTGCTGCTGTGGTTTGACAGTGAGGGATTCTTGTGTTGAAGTTAGCTTCCATGCTGCGTTGCGACTGGGCTCCCATGAACAGATTGTGCTGTCTGCCACTCGCTCTGGTTTCCAGAATGCCCCCCTCAGCCCTCCCAATGCCCCTGTAACTGTTGCCAATATCATCCTGCTCGGCTCCAACTAAGGCAGGAGGCCCCAGCAACTGAAATGCACTCTAATCGCTTCGGCTTTCTTTTCTCACACAAACAGCAGCCACTCTACACACCCCATCTGTGTGCGTCCGTGTCCATGTGTATGTGCGTGCGTGCGTGCACGTTTGTGACCATTAGAGCTCTCCATGCTGTGCGCCCTGCCCTCTTTGTGCCAGGACGTTCTCAGACAGTTAATCTGAGACTGTGAGACAAAGACAGGTGCCACAATCAGCATCTTTACAAAAACCCCATAGGTGAATTCCCATATGTGTCAGAGTGCTGACTGATTCACAGTAGAACCCACTGAGGTCGGGACAGACTCTATTACAGTCATTAGCGGAGCGGTAGGGAGCAGTTTGATGAGATTTCACGCAATGACGGAGACTGCTGAGGGTCAATGTTATGCTGCCCTGCAGCAGGGGGTGTCACAGCAGCCAGCGGTCCTTCTCTTATTGTATTTACCCCCTCATAAGGCTGGTAGCTGCAAGGCCATGTGTGAGGCTGAGAGTCCTCTCTGTGGCACGCCCTGGCATCGCCTGTTGGCACCGCCACTCTGCAGATGTCAGGAGGAGGGGAGGGGGGGTTGCAAAGTGCTCTTTGTCTCCATGCATCAGATGCTAGATGTGCTTCACTGCAACAAAAAAGTCACGTGTCTACTTTTCAAACTTTTATTATAAGCCTTTCTTTCGATCGCTCTGTGTTTTCAGAGGACGGGTGCCTGCCATACAACAAACCGTGCTTTCCCTCCCCCGGTGGCCACAGCTCCTCTGGCACAGCCTCCTCTAAGGGCTCGACAGGGCCACGCAAGGCCGAGGGGCCACGACAGCCACAGCAGTGGACCGCCACAGAGCACGCTGAATTTCTGGGGACCAATGGACAGGGGCAGTACTCGGGAGAGTTATGTGAGTCATTCCGTATTTTACAGCAGTGTTTTGCGATATACGCTCTGCACGTATAGTTAAAATAGTCCCAACAGTCCCAACTATTCGGACCATAATTGCCTCATAACTTCACTGTGACAACAAAACTCTGGGAGGTCAATGCACCCGGCTGTTGTTCGCTGGGTAGTTACAGCACACAACTCCCCGTATAATTGCAACTCGTTTTTACATTTCTGTTTGTGTATGGATTAAACAAACACGTTAATTAGTGAGCTTTAGAGGTGTTAATAGGAGTCGATTTTTCACTTTAGAGAGAGAGCAAAGATTCAGCAACTGGATTGCCAATTTCTCTCAAATTTATTCAGAATGTGTGAATAGGATTGTGGGTGTTTTAGCAGAGCAGAGGAGACATCCTTCAAAATCCCCCTGAAAGAACGACCCAGTCCTCGGTAGAATTGGAAATATCCTCGACATTGGAATAGTCTTTGGGCGGGATTCGATCATGTAGCATCCTTGAAATTCAGCTGTTGAAGGATCCTTCCTTGACTTTGAGAAACACCCAGTATCTTTGTTAAGCTGTATGTGTATCCTGTACATTATCCCCCTGCACTGTTGTTTAGTATAGGGATGCCCCGATACCACTTTTTTTCAGACTGAGTACAAGTATAAGTACTTACATTTGGGTACTCGCCGATACCGAGTACCGATACGAGTACTTCTCTGTGCCAAAAGACCCTCGTTAACAGTCAGCTGGAGGGTGTGAGCGACACACGGCAGGCTGGGGAGTCCCGCCTACGAGGCGGTTTGCGCCACCGGGTCTAGGTCGGCTTGGAAAGGCTCGGGGCGAAGGTGGCTCGCGGTCGCAGCTTTACAGCGCTCCCCGCCCGGACCTCGCCACACCGTGGCTCACTGCGCCCTCTCTCCCCACCGGGGATGGCCTCCTGCTCACGGTGCGACTGTTGACCGGGGCGGACTGTTTTCAATGAGCCCCAACCGCGTTGTGCCGCCAGATCGGGGCTCGGCCCACGTTAAAGGCGCCAGGGGTCTGTGGCGTTGTCGGCAACCCACCCGACCCGTCTTGAAACACGGACCAAGGAGTCTAACACACGCCCTCGTCAGAGGGTGCAAGCAAAACCCCGTGGCGCAATGAAAGTGAGGGCCGGTGCGTGCCAGCTGATGTGGGATCCCGGCCCAGCGGGGTCTGGCGCACCACCGTAAAGTGGTATCGGTGCCGTTGTATCGGAGCCGTTTTGCGTGTACGAGTACATGAGCACAGTATCGGATCCGATACTGGTATCGGTATCAGTTCATCCCTAGTTTAGTATATTGACAGCTAAGGGGCGCTGGAGTTAAATTCCTTGCATGGGTCAGCAAACTACTTATGCTAAGCTAAGCAACTAACCAAAATGTTAATTTCTATTTCCTAAATAAACCTGCCATCTCAATTTTAATACATTTTTCCTTCCCTCCCACAGAGTGATCCGTCTGGGATGTGAACTGGAGAAAACCCGGTCTGTCCTCGAAAGAACGACGCCCTACTTGTTGGGGCAACGAACTTTGTCCTCACCTGTGTGTTCTCAGAGGGAGGGAGTGCAGCAGAGGGCACTACAGAGAAAAGCAGTGTCACAGAACTGTAAATGTGATGTATAGACACAGACATACTGTACATCTCACTATGTTTTCGTCCTCGAGAAAATATTTTCCACCTCCTACCTTACTGTAATTTTCTTTTTGTTAGAAAAAGGCAAGTAAAAAAAAAAAAATGAAAACATCTGAACGAGAACAAATTTTCTGGTAACTGCCCTTGGGGGGGAAACGGGAATTTTGTTTCCTGTAAATATATTCTTTGACTTGTTGTTGCATTGCTATGCAAGCCGAATTCAGTTTGAGCTTTTGATTTCCATATACAGGAACCGTTGGTTTTATCTGGTTATTTGTATTATATGTGAATTGAGTGGCTGTTGTGCCATAAAATAATTGTTTTATAATCCATTGTTTGTTAATAGTTACCATTAATTATTATCATTATTATTATTAATTATTGTTTTTGCACTGCAACTTTTGGTGATAAGCACAAAAACATAGCTCCTGCTGACATGAAGAACCGGAAGAATATGTGAAGAGGAGTTTCTGTACTGTAAAGTAAAGAGAAGAAAATTATATACTAATGTACAGAGAGATATTAAAGAGTACAGCTTTGCTCACAGACAGCGACAAATAATAAGGCACCCATTTCCATAGTTGAGACTAATCGGGTGGCAGACACACAAGGTTCCCGAAGCTCTGAAGGGCAGATGTGAGGCTGGGAGAGTTGTACACAGAGGATACTGCATTACTGTAGGTGATTATTTAATTCCTGATTAACTGTCCTAAAACTATGGTTTGTTATAAGAAACATTTAGTGGTCAATGTTTGGGCATTTATTTTTTATTTTTATACAAGGGTCTCCAAGAATTTCAAGTTTTGTTTTTATGATTTACTGCCTAAACACTGAGTTTTACACTCCTCATTCTGTATAACAGCACACTAACCAGCCAAATCTGTCCACATGCTGTACTTCAGTCATAGCACTTAAGAGAGGCAGATTAATGATTCCTCTATAGCCTTAATAGGTGAGCAAACATCACAAAGGAGTATTTCTTGGGATTAGTAGCAATGATACTCCCACATCTGCCTAAAATACCAGTGGAGCAACATCATTTGTTTACATTTTTTTTTTTATTTTATGTCTTTAGTTCCATCATTTTTAATATTGTTTGCTTTTTAGAGCACTTACGTTTTATGTTTGTTACCTCCGCCAAGGCCAAAGGCCTAGGAAGGAGGTTATGTTTTCACCGGCGTTGGTTTGTGGTTTGTTGGTTTGTCCGTTTGGAGGATTACTCCAAAAGTCCATGATGGATTTTAATGAAATTTTTTGGAGGGGTGGGATGTGGCACAATGAGCAATCCATTCGATTTCGGTGGCGTGGGGGGAGGGGGAGGCGGGGGGGGGGCAGCGACGTACAAAACCTGCCTTGGCGGAGGTCTGCGCTCTCCGAGTGCACTTCTAGTTACAGTATATTATTTGTGGTACAGTATCATCCGAGAAAACAACACCTGTTCGCTCCAGCTAAGTGCTGTTCAAATGAATCTATTAGTTGCTCTAAAGGTTGGTGCCTCAGTTGCCAATACACTATAATCAGCACAGCCTTGTGTCAGAAGAAATGGTGTGTGTACGATTTACAATGTAGCTTTGACATGAGGTGACAATGGAGAAAAGCCTTGTATGTTAACTAGCAGGTCCCACTGCCTCCATGTCTACAGCCACAGTGTGGAGCAGAACACTTTCTGTCTGCCCGACCGCCACAAAACACACACGTATCATCTGCCGCTTCCGACTTCTCAGCCTCTGAATCTCCAATTTTTTGTCTTTTTCAAACTTTTTATCGGTTGTCCTTTTTTTAATGAAGAGCTTGTTTCTTTGTATGCCTTTTATGGACTCCAAAACGCTGCTTACAAACAATGTTTTCAATATTAATGTTCAGGATTTTTGTGGTTCAATGACTGTTTGTTTTGTCCTTTTTTTGTACTGCTAATGTTGATAAAAAGGGGGGGTGGAAACTAAAGGCCGTCAGATGCTGTTGTACTGTTGTCGTCATGCCATCGTCATTTTCTATCATCCACCCAGTGGCCAGTGTTCTGGAAATGAGGTGCAAAGAGTATCTCAGGTTATTTTACATTCTGGTGGTGTTTATGTATGTGTATATATCCATACGCATCTCCACTTGATTACGCCATTCCATTTGCATTGACAAAAATATCCCTCTCATGTCCGATCCTGTCGTCCCCTCTTTTCTTTTTCTGCTGTGGATTTTGATTCTGAGTATAACGTGCTGGTTCATCCACCTTAAGACAAGATGTCAGTAAAAGAACATACCAAAATTAAGATTGATATTTCTAATGTCTAATGCGTTTTAGTGTCTCTTTAATACTCATTGTTTTTCTTTTAAATCACAGTGTCGTTTTGTATTTATTAAAATGATAATAAAGGTATATTGTGAAATATGCATAAAGACTGGTGGAATATAAAATGTGTTTTTCGTTCCTTGTAAAGTTTGCTGTCAGAGCCGAGCAGCGAGGCCATAAGGAGATGATAGGCACACTGTGCTCACAGCACGGTGAGACGCCGGGTCAGTAGTCGTCTGAGTCACTCTTCGTCTTGCATGTTCACCGCACTACTCCTCTCATGTCAAAACGAAAGCGACTTAAAACCTTTTTCGAAACACAAGGAGCAGAAACAGCTCACAATTTGCTTGTCAAGACAATAGAGAAAATGTCTTTTTGGAAGGATGAAAGTGCTTTGGCTTTCCCTCTCTTTTGTTCATTTTCTCAATATTGTTGGTTCTTTGTAGCCTATCTGTGTGTTGCCTTTTTGCTATAAAAAGAGGATTAAAAATGATGACAAAAAGAGAAAGTTGTTGGGTGAAGTCTTTCTGTACAGTACGGGGTGAGGTGACACTCCGATCCAATGCCATTTCTACAGTACAGTACATTCTGCTTTTTATTTTCCTTTCTGTAAACCACCTTCTGTATTCACTTGCATGTCCTTGTCCAAGAAGAGAGTGGATCAAGAAAATAAACTTTTACAGTCTCATTCCCATGTCCTGTAAGATAAATCCATGTTCTTTTATTTCCTTGTACCTGGATCAATATCAAATAAAATATTTTTGAAAAATGAAATGGCCTAAAAGGATGTTTGTCTTTGATAGAAAGACTGCTTTCAGGAGGAATTGACAAGTCCAAGTTGGTTGTAAAAAGAAATAAATAAATATGTCTTTTATTTGTCTTACATGTAGCAGTAATATTTAATAATATTCACTACTTCCTTTTATACTGCAGCTCCAAAAAAACACCCCCTCTGGTATCTTGTTAGCCTTTGAGCAGCAACGTGTGTGTAGTTATTTTGTACTGTGTGTGTGTGTACACGTGCACTAGAGACGTGTAGCCTACAGTGTGTGATTGCGAACGAGCTCCTGACTCAGCTGTGTCAAACCAATCCCTACCTTGATCCTTCTAGAGGAGCAGCTTCAAACACAAATACAAATCTGCTAAATCACTGAGACAGGCAGCTTGTTTTCAAGCTCTCCTACATGGAGATCACAGTCAAATAAGTTGTGAAAGAAATGCAAAACTGGATATACTGTAGGCCTATATGTAACCAGGAACTGCTTCTGGGTCAGCATCATGTGCAAATGTAAATAAATTAATTATCTTCTGTGTTTCTCCATCAAACATTTTCCATATTCATATGGAATCAGTCTTTCCATACAGCATATGTATGTGGACTGACCCCCGTGGACCAGAACACGCCACCTGTGGTGACCACAAATGTGCAATGTCAGGTTATAGTACATGGCCGTTGCTACTGTATATTGCTGAGTTGGCTGTTGAGCAGTGTACTGTGTGAGCTGGCATCAGCATTTTCCACTTAACATGTTAGAAAAATAACTGGAACTCACTGGTGGAAGCTCAGGGGGTTGCCTCTGTCTCTGCTGGTACCAGTTTCTTCAGGAAACGCTGTAGGCGTTGAGGGACACCCTAAATGGGCTGTATGGGAAGAATGGAAGGGAGTTGTTGTGACCTCTGAATCAAGATTCTGTTACTGTAATGCCTATTTCTCACCTCAAATGTTTTCTGATACATATTTTAGTGTTGAGCTATAAAATGAGAAAGTTTGTGACCCAGCCGTCATGTTGAAAACAGTCTAGCCAAAACCAAGCCCTGCCCCCGCCAGCGGCCAGAGTTTGCAAGTTTCGCGAGCAGTGATTGACAGCTGCTTAGAGACTCCTCGGCTCTGATTGTTTTTTTTTTCCTTCAGCACTGTTAATTCTCGCAAATGCCATTAGAAGAACACGGAGAACATGATTTTTTCACAGATTATCTGTCTCATGCACTACTGTTTTATAAAAATAACTTTTTTGGCTGAACCACAGTGGGCCAGCCCTACAAACGCTAAAGTCTGTCACTGACTGACTGACTGAGTGATGAAGTTACAGGACTGGTCAGCCGGCTGTTGGAGTTTCCTCATTGGTCGTTGCTCTTTCAAAATGAAAAGGCAGAGAACAGTTCTGTGTTTATGTTTTCTGGGGAGCGTGTCAGTGGTTCAATGTATCATTACATAGTGCTGTTGTTGTACATGTGCTGTTGTTCATGTTCGTTTAAGTTACGTTATGTTGTGCTTCATATTGTGTTACCGTGCATTCACACCAAGCGCAAGGCAAATTTTCGCCTCGCCTCGATTTCCTTCATCAGCCATGGAAGAAATAATCACTGTTACTGCTTTGTACATGTTGTGGAAGTCCCAGATATGTCAGAAAACCAAACGCCGTTGTGTCTGGGTTCATAATGTCACCCGGCGGCGAGCTACAGTCACAAACAGTGCAGCACTGACTGTTATCTACTGTAGCAATCCACACGCCAACCCAAAATAAACAGACTGTGCTGTGATTTAATTGCAATAAACGGATCAAAAGGATGCCGAAATAACGACATTATGATGTTGATTTGTAAAAAGACCGAATTCATGCTTTGTCAGGTCTGTATGCAAGACGACAAGCAAACAACTTTTAAAATGCTTGTTTTCTGAACGGAGTTCATATCGATCAGTGCCAGGCTATGCTAACATTGTAGCTACTCCATTAACACTCAACATAACGCCATCTAGGCATAAATACGGCAGCGACGTTGTTGTAAACGGATCAAAAGGATGCCGAAATAACTACATAATGATGCTGATTAGTAAAAAGTCTGAATTCATGCTTTGTCAGGTCTGTTACCAAGACAACAAGCAAACAACTTTTAAAATGCTTGTTTTCTGAATGGAGTTTGGATCGATCACTGCCAGGCTATGCTAACATTGTAGCTGCTCTATTAACACTCCATCCTGGAATAAACACGGCAGCAACAACGTCAGTGATGACAGCGGGAATATCTCAACTCTGATAACCTTTTGCGACGTATGTATATTGTTACACACCACTTCTATGATGAATGCTTTGGATACACATGCTTTAATAAAACATTTAAATACTGTAACACTGGGATATGGATCTGTGCGACTGGGGAATGTTATTTGTATTATGTTCATGTGTTCCTGATTGTGGTTGGAGGGAGGTGCTGTCCGTACGGGTATTGGCCAAGTAGAATAGGGGGTGTGATAAAGGGGGAAGAGTTCCGGGGTGACTCTGTTTTGGTTGTTGTGGTTCCGGTGTGTTATGGAACGGGATGCTTAAGTTAACTGCTAGTTAGCTAAGCTATGTGCGATGAACAGGACCGTAAACGCTAATCAGCCAACCGGCCAGCTGTTGTTATTTTCCGGGACACCTCCAACTCCGGGTAGATTGTGAGCTGTGGCAGGGAATAAATCCGGCTCTGTTGAGTTTCAAGAGGAACGTTTCCAGTCTCCCTTCCTCTAGAAGTTAGCCACACGTAACGTTACAATACTTTTAACCTTGCATACTGTATGTAATGCTAATACCCTTTCACCTTGTATAAAATGTATAATATACTGACTAGTAAGGTACCACTTACTATTACTGAATGCCATTTGCTTCATTATAAGTTGTCTTTCAATCAAACATTAGAGTATAAGTGGAAAAAAACTATTTACAAAACATGATAGACATGACCACTGACTATTGGTGTAACAATTTAGCCACAGATTCACATACTGACCATATATACGGTCCAGACATATACTCGGTTTTGACCAAGTCTTGTTTAATCATATTTGCTAAGTTACCGACTTCAGCTTTAATGGTGCCCATAGGATTACACCTTACTGAGGCGCCCCAGTAGCCCAATGGTTACAGTGCAAAACATATAAAAGTAATGCCCCTGGTTTGATTCTAGCTGGGGACCTTTGTTGCTTTCTATACTCCTCTCTGCCCCCCTTGTTTCCTGTCTGTCTGTGTCTCTTCACATTGACTGTCAAATAAAGGGGAAAGAAATGCTGAAAAAATTACAAAAACAGGATTATAGAAGGCCAGCTGTTTGTAGGATTTGAACCTGGTGATGGAAGCTCTGCAGCTCGAGCCTTAAGCCCCTTGAAGTGTTTCAGCTGCAATGGCTGTCTCACAAGGTTGTGTTCTTATTGGCCATAAAAGTGGGAGAACTGCATACCAATTCATTGTATAAGGAGTGATGCCACTTCATGTCAAGTGATGAAGGCCAGCCCCAGTGGGTAGTCTGCATCCCACATGGTGCTACCTAATGGGCCTCGTGACAAGAGATCAGTGCAGCAGCCCTACATCTATTTGGTTTGTGGCCAGATGTTTGGTAGCACTTAGCATGAAACTACAACCCTGCTGCACCACTGATGAAGTTTTTGGTCCAATCTCCTGGCCCGGCTTCAGCAGAGTTGCAGGTCAGAGTTCACTTGTGTTCAACTTCTCCCTGTGAATCCGCAGTCAGCATCGCTTCCATTCACTGTTTACAGGTTATGATCGCTCTGCTCAAAATACCATGACATGACATTATTTTTTTTAGGACCGAGTTTAGGGAAATTTAGGTTGCGTTCCAAAAGTCTGTCATTGAGTGAGTGAGTGAGTGAGTAAGTGAGTGACTGAGTGACTGAGTGACTGACTGAGTGATGAAGTTACAGGATTGGTCGGCCAACTGTTGGAGTTTCCTCATTGGTCGTTGCTCTTTCAAAATGAAAAGGCGGAGAACAGTTCTGTGTTTACGTTTTCTGGGGAGCGTGTCAGTGATTCAATGTATCATTACATAGTGCTGTTGTTGTGCATGTGCTGTTGTTTATGTTCGTTTGAGTTACGTTATGTTGTGGCTGGTGATGGTCAAAACAAGAGTCAATGCTAACAGGAGAATACACTGTTTACCATTGGCAGAGCATTTTGGCAAATTTTTCTTGGGCGCTCCCCACATAATCAGCTGTGCTGCTCATCCCACAAATGCATGATCCTTACAAGTTGGACATCATTGTGAAGGTAAATAAACAGGCTTCCCAACCATGTAAAATACAATGACAATTAGCATTGTAAAAACAGAGAAATAATCCACCAAACACAAATTTCCAAACTTTTTTTTCCGAGTTTAGTATGAATTAGTTGATCTCTGTGCTGCCCATTCATGGTCTCCAGGGGCAACAGATCATTTCTCACTTCTTGCAAGAGTTGACTTATTGGTTTATTTCTTTGTTTCCTGCAAATTGTGTTATTCCTGAATGCTGAAAATATCCCCGTCTACACTATGTGAATGTGTTTTCTGCATTGGATGAATGCTTTTGAATGTTTAAAATGGGAAAGCCTGTTGTTGTTGTTGTTGTTTGGCGATGGTGAGAACTAATTAAATTACTACTTCTGCATAGTTCTTCTGCAAGAGAAGCTAGAGGTGCTTTGTGGGTCCCAATATGGAATATGGAATATGTACAATAAATGTTTAGGGTGGAGAGAGACAAATCAATGGTTAGTGTCATAAGGGTGTATAGTACAGTAGCAACCAACCACAGGTGGTGTGTCTTTTAGAGACCCCAGGTCCGGTGGGGTCGGTCCTTATGCACATGGAATATGTAGGGTAGACTGATGGGTACCTCTGAAATCAACCATTTTAGTTTGGTCTTATTTACATATCTCAAGGAAATATGCTGTGCCTTTCATTTCCGACTCATTCTTTTGTAAACGTAGACGTTTTTTAATGTCCTACATTTTGTTTTGGACATTGACAAATGATGAATATCATTGTCCGGGCCTGTGAAACTTGATTTCCTTTGTGGTGGCATTAAGTCTAATTTCTCTCCATGATGACTGATCAAGATTTATAGGTTATCCCTTCAATCAAATGAGAGAATATGTTGGCATTAATGAATAATGACACATGTAAAGCTGACCATTGAAGCACAGTTTCAACGTTCTCCGTCGGTTCCTCATAAATGTCAGAAATTACTCATTTTAGTTTCCTGTGTTATTCTCAACTCCCCTCCATTTTAAAAACATATTTATGCAGAAAATGTGTATTCTCCCTAACCCCCGTCCTTATTTCTGAACTAAGGCTGGTATTTTGAGGTGTATTTGTGTAAAATAGTTTATTTATGTACTTGTTTATCAGAGCATTTGAACTGATGGTGCAGTGGGAGAACGTGCTCTGTAGTTGGAGAGTGCACAGCTTTTCCTTGTGCTCATGTCTGAATTTTAAAAATAGCCTCTTTTTCAGCTGTGCAAACCAGCTTATTTACACTTGTTTACTTTAGTGTCAGGTTTAATTTGTTTTGGATTTGGTTATTTTGGATGCAAGATTGCACTGTTGACAGTGATGATCTTTTCTTACCTTCCTTTGCACATATACGTCCCCTGAAGTGTTTGTTATGCACATGTGCACACGTTAAATCCCTGTTAGAAACCATTATACATCATTCACATGGCCAAGAAATTCTCCGGCAGAAATCCAGATGTTAAGAGCTCTATCTCTTAAACCCAATTACCCTAATCACGAAAGATTTTCTTACATGATGTTTAGGAAAAAGAGTTGTTCCAATAACAGTATCAGAAATGCATCCGATACTGCCCAAAATTCGGCATCAGGTAACGGCAAGTAGGCTGGTCTATGCATCGATCTGATACCATCATTTATTAACCCAGAAAAAGATCAACTTATTTAACCGGAAATCAATTCTTCTTCGCTGTTCCAAAACAGCAGCCTTCAGTGTGCTGTCGCCCTGCATGTATCATGGCAGCCACTGGCAACTACTGTTTTAGAGCAGCAAAGAAGAACTGATTGCAGGTAGTTTGTCACTTGACGATAGTAAACAACAACAGTGTGGTGCTAGTGGAGAGTGTAACGGTAACGGTAGTCAGAGTGAGGAAAATGTAGTAGTAGTAGTAGTAGTAAGTAAGTAATAATAATAATAATAATAATAGCTATATATGAAGTTCAGTGTGCTGAGGATCTCAACGCTGTTTTTTTGCAGATGATGTAGTCCTGTTGGCTTCATCGGTCTGTGACCTCCAGCACTCACACCCACACGGGATCGGTTCGCAGCCGAGTGTGAAGCGGCTGGGATGAGGATCAGCACCTCTAAATCTGAGGCCATGGTTCTCAGCAGGAAACCGATGGATTGCCTACTCAGGGTAGGGAATGAGTCCTTACCCCAAGTGAAGGAGTTCAAGTACCTCGGGGTCTTGTTCGCGATTGAGGGGACAATGGAACGTGAGATTGGCCGGAGAATCGGAGCAGCGGGTGAGGGGGGGGGGGGGCGGTATTCCATTCGCTTAACCGCACCGTTGTGACAAAAAGAGAGCTGAAAGCTCTCGATCTACCGGTCAGTCTTCGTTCCTACTCTCACCTATGTTCATGAGGGCTGGGTCAGGACCCAAAGAACTAGAACTCGCGGGTACAAGCGACCAAAATGGATTTCCTCAGGAGGGTGGCTGGAGTCTCCCTTAGAGATAGGGTGAGAAGCTCAGTCATCCGTGAAGGACTCGGAGTAGAGCCACTACTACTTTGCGTTGAAAGGAGCCAGCTGAGGTGGTTCGGGCATCTAGTAAAGGTGCCACCTGGGCGCCTCCCTAGAGAGGTGTTCCAGGCACGACCAGCTGGGAAGAGACCACGGGGTAAGACCCAGGACTAGGTGGAGAGATTATATCTCCACACTTACCTGGGAACGCCTCGGGATCCCCCAGTCAGAGCTGGTTAATGTGGCCCGGGAAAGGAAAGTTTGGGGTCCCCTGCTGGAGCTGTTGCCCCAGATAAGCGGTTGAAGATGAGTGAGTGAGTGATAGCTATATATTTTTTATCATGCTGGTATTGGATCGGTACTCGGTATCAGCCGATACCACAAGTTCAGGTATCGGACTCGGTATCGGGAAGGGAAAAATGGTATCGTAACATCTCTCGAAATAAATTACTACAAAAATGAGGAGTTTGGAGATAGAACCTTTTTTCTAATTGAATTGTAGGGCCATCCATCCATCACATTTAAAACATCCCCACACAGAGTCAAAGAATAATGTTGTGTGAATAACTCATTTTCATGTTATTTCTTTTTGTATGGTTGGGAGGTTTTTTTGTATTCATATTCATAGGAACGGTTCAGCAAACTATCCTGACCCTTTAAACAAACCCATCAGTGCAGACTAGGCAGGAACTGCTCCCATTTCACACCTCTTCCTCTGCCCGTGCCTGGGCCTGGGCCTGGGGGGGGGGGGGGGGGGCAGGGGGGCAGGACGAGTAATGACTGCTCCGCTCCTTGCCAACAAAGCAACTTTCCCCCTCCACTCCCATCTTTTATTTCCAACTGTTTACCAGTGTGCACCCTTCCACCTCTTCCTCATTTCTCACCTCCTCCACCAGAATGTGCAGCAAATATGCAGTTTGCGATGATGTACCTGTTTTCTCTGCGTACTCCCAGAAGCCTTTGCTTTCACACGGCTCTGTAATTGTTGCATCAGACAGTTGGTGGAGATGGTCTGTGGAGAGAGAGCAAAAACTGGTTAGCCAGGCAGAAGGAAATAAGCTTTGCTCAGCAAATACACACTGCAGTAAGATACAAGTTATCAGAGTATGCATGTGTGTGTGCTTTGATGTGTGCACCAGTGTGTTTGTTCTGGGAGAAGGGAGCTTGCATATCTGTGTGTGTGTGTGTGTGTGTGCGTGTGTGTGTGTGCGTGTGTGTGTGTGTGTGTCTTGATGAAAGGAAGCATCCACTGCCTGTGCTGCAGGATTTGTCCTGCTTCTCCTCCCCTTTGTCTTTGGACTGGTGACAATGAGTGGAGGTGAGAGGGCAGCAGTACCAATGCAACACCATTCATCACACATGTCAAACAGCTAGACCAGCTGCTGGGGACAAGCGGCAAAAATTAGCATTTCATCCCTCTCCCCCTCTCTCTCTCTCTCTGTCTGTCTCAGCCTTTATCTCTCTATATATTTCCGTCATAGCTCCACATTTGATAAATGACTCCAGAAGCCACATCATTTTCCACCTGTTTGGATGAAAACATGGCGTTATTGACCAACACTTTCCATATATTGAGCATTGTGTCACAAACAGACTAGTCTGGGTACAGTTCTTCTTTAATAAGACTACTATCCCCGTACTGCTAAGTCTGTAATGACAGTGTGGGGAAACGATATTGACTGTGTTACTGCTTAAAGGGACTGTTTGTAACTTCTTACATGTATAAATCATTGCGGGTTGGTGTCCCATGCGCGCTCGCGTGTGTCTACGCTGTTCAGACTCAGACTCCAACACAAGCTACAGTGAAGCACCAAAACCTCTTGGTTGTATCTAGTGAAGCCCGTCTGTTAAACAGTGTTGGCCGCAGTCGGAGGACGCGGGGGAGACCGTAGCTTTGGTCTCCAGGACCGGAGTCTCTGCTGGACTCTGCTCCTCGCCTGCCTTCACTGACACACCGCGCTCGTTCTCACTCTTTCGCTCCACTCTCACGTGCATGCTGCTCACTCCACACTGCAGAAGAGTTAGTTTAGCTCTGAGAATATCTAGTGAATGTACAGTGGACGTTTGTGCAGAAATAACTGCTGCAGCTCCCCCAGACCAACAGAGGTTTCCCGTGTCTTGTGAAGTGACGGGGCTCCGCAGCGAGAAACGTTATCGTCTCGGCTATCGTCTCGTTATCGGCTGAGGCAGGAAAACCCAACACTAGGATCAGCATTGATTCATGGAGAGACCTTCGTCTGGTCAGCTAACATTACTGCTAAGCAGCTGAAATATAGAGTGATATTGTGCTTTTAGCTGACGTGTGTCGCCTTACTGTGTTGAGTGATGCTCGTTCATGTTTATTTAGAGCGAGCAAGCGCGAGCCCGGCGCTGACTTTCGTTGAATTAACGGCCACAGGTGTCGCTGTCAACAAGCATTTCTGATTCTTACAAACAGTCCCTTTAATGTTGAGAATAGTATATTGTGCCAGGCCACGGTGGACAATCTCTGTCTAAATTAGGGCTCCAACTAACAATTATTTTCTTTGCTGATTAATCAGACAATTTTCTCAATTAATTAATTAACCCTTTCTATTAGAGCCAGAGCCCAAGATGACGTCTTCAAATGTTTTGTCCAGCCAACAGTCTTAAACAAAATTATTATTTTTTTTACAGTGATATTAAACTGATAAAAACAGAAAATTATCACATTGGAGAAACTAGAATCTGTGAATATTTGAAAAACTTAAAAAATTACTAAGACAATTAATCAATCAACAGAAGACTTAATTTTCTGTTGAACCGATCAGTTGACTAATCTTTTCAGCTCTAATCTTTTTGTACCTAAATATTCAGCTTGGGTACAGACGCTGTGCAGTCTACATCCTGCACAACACTCTCCACAAAAAGCAAATATGTACCTGGCCTAAACACTGTAGCTACTGGTCAGTTAACATGTTCTTTATGAAAAGTAGCTTGTGGAGTGATTTCATGTTAACCGTCAACCAACAAGAAAAACAAATGTATATGTTAAGACAGAATTTGCTCTATACGCACGTAAACATGTCCAGAAGCATATTTCTACGTTTCAAGTGTATTTCCTTTCTTTTTACATGCGTAACAGCGATTGTGTGTTGGACTCTGAGCGCTGCCAAAGCATATATGTCCTGCAACTCAGTACTGTTCCTGAACTCATTGTGTGTATACTACAATGTCTGGGGACTTTGTAGGGGTGTTGTAAGTTTTGTAATTTTTTTTTTGTTTGTTTGCAAGTTATCAGTTTAGGTCCTCTCTGGCTGCACATCGCCGCAAGAAGTTGAACTTTTCCCAACTTTTGTTTTGGCCACACTTCGCCACAGAATCAAATGGCTGCAGCTTGCTGAGCTCGGGAGCGGCCGCCAGTGCTTTTCATAGACATTGCAGAGCAGCTCACCACATGCTGCACTTCGCTGCTGTTCTGGTGTGAATTCAGTCTTAGTTGATTAGTCAGCTAATCGATCGTTTTGATCTTAGTCGACTAAGGTTTTCTTTAGTCAATTAGTTGTTTTTTATGCTGAATGACTTATTTCAAAAGAAACTTCTGAGCACATCTCTGGTAAACACAAGATTTAAAGTGGCGCTTTTTGTGTGATTCTTTGTGGAGAAACTCTGTTTTACAGATCTGTCGATTAAAATAACTAATCAACTATTAGTCAACAAGAGTGTTAGTCGACTTAGAATTTCTTTGGTCCAGGACATCCCTGGATGGGTGGATGGATAGATAGATGGATGGATAGAGATGGAGTTGGAGGGGGTGTTAGATTTCACCTTGCAGTCTTTTCAAAAGGGACTCTTCATACAGGCTGAGAGCAGGGATGTTCATGAAAACAGAGAGATTTTATTCAAGAGAAAAGAAAACTGTTGGCAGAAATAAACAGTAATTGACTGTATTGTAATGGCTTCCTGGGAAGGTAAAAAGCTGTTGAAAAGAAACTACTGTATGCATGGCTTTGTGTGTGTGTGTGTGTGTGTGTGTGTGTGTGTGTGTGTGTGTTAGCAGCACACATTGCCACTAGATGTTTTCATCTAAGTGCACTTGTCATATACTGACAAGAGTGTACCAGTTTTTCTGAGTACAGAGCTTTGGGTGCAAGGCATCCTGTTCCTGTGGGCTGCTTGATGAACAATCTCTTAATCAAAGCTTAATTGTTTAGCATGATCCTGAGTGACCTGCTTAATGGGAACCCCCCCTTGATTAATGATGTGTGTTAACGAACACAGTGGGAGACACCCCAAAACCTTGTCTGACTGCCGTTAATTAAAGGCTGGGTCCAACAGTATGTGGGACTAGATTATGCAGTATAATGAATGGAAATAAAAACACAAAGCCTCAAGTGAACTAATGTTTGTCTTGTGACAGCGCTGTTGTATTAGATTTTGGTTATCATTACATTATCTTCAGTTGCTTTTTGGTGAGGTTTTTTCGTGTGTGTTCTGTAAATCACCATAAGCAAGAGATTTGACTTATGATTATTAGGGCTGTCAATCGATTAGAATATTTAATCGCGATTGATCGTATTATTGTGCATAGTTAATCGCGATTAATCAAACATTTTTTATCTGTTCAAAATGTACCTTAAAGAGATTTAATACTTTTATCAACATGGGAGTGGGCAAATATGCTGCTTTATGGTAATCAACAGCTGTCAGTGTGTCAGTGTGCTGACTTGACTATGACTTGCCCCCAAACGTCATATGATTATCATAAAGTGGGCATGTCTGTAAAGGGGAGATTCATGGGTACCCATAGAACCTATTTACATTCACATATCTTGAGGTCAGAGGTCAAGGAACCCTTGAAAATGGTGCCAGTTTTTTCCTCGCCAAAATTTAGCACAATCTAGCCTGGTATCGTTGTTACCAATGGATTCATCAAGTTTTCTAGTTTCATGATACCAGTATCTCCACTCCAGCTTTAAAACTGAGCCCGCTACAACCTACACATTTCAAGTTGCGTTAATGCGTTAAAGAAATTAGTGGCACTAAAACAAATTAGCGTTAACGCATTATTATGGGGTTAACATTGACAACCCTAGTGATTATATACGTCCTATAGTGTATATCCAGTGAAATCAAAGAGTACATACAGTTAAAAAGATGAATTCAGAAATGTTTTCTCTGACTGTGAGCCCAAACTACACGTGTCCCTCTGCATGTCCTTCAAATATCGTCTACTAAAAAAGAAGCATTTTCTAAACCCACGCTCTGCCTTCTGCTTGAAAACCACATGGTAGAAGAAAAAAAGAAGCAGCTTTGCCAAGGCCAGCTTTTGTCTCTGGTTGTATGAAGTGGGCCGGAAATATGCAAAACTATCCTTTTCTGCCTTACACACACAGAGATACACACAGTGATACACTGATACAGAAATATATATATATATTTAAAGCCTAACTTTCATGGAAGCTTGCGCATGTTTTTCACACAGTAGCACTTAAACACGTGTGATGGGCAGAGCTTTGCAGATAGAAGTCTTTGCCAAGGACTTGCACAGAAACATGCCCTCGCCTTTGAATGTTACAAGGCTGTGGGTGTTTTCAATGGTACTGCCGAATAATAAATATTTTTTTTAATGAAATAAACTTTAAAAAACTGATTCAATCCAATCAAAGCTCTCAGAGTGTGCTGCACACATTATTTAATAGACTGCTGGATGATCAGGATTCCACGTGACAGGACAGGCTCATTCACCGCCTGCTTTTTGTATGACATTTTCGAAGCTTGATTTGTAGCTGCAACATTTAAAACGGAGCACATTGGTGAAGAGACCTTGGTCTTTTCTCTCTTCTTTGCCTGCTGCATGTGTCCAACGAGGAGGACAATTGTTGGCCTCCATGCATGAATGTCACCACTCTTTGAGGCATAATCAGTTAATCACCCCAACACGGGCAAGGTCACCGTGTCGACATATGCCGCCCGACCACTTATCTTCTCCAGTTCAGGCCACACAGGAGGCAGGAGAGGGGCAGGAGGAAGGGATAATGTAGGAGATTATGTTAAAGGGATATTTCATACTATCCTGTATCTATAATCTGTTTTGAGTTAAATGTCAACTTTGCTTAATCTATTGAAAAAAGGCTGTATATTAATAGGGTGCAAAACGTGAGCAAGGTTTTGACCACTCCCCTGGATCTGCAGGTCCTCCTTGGTGTTTTTGATGAGGCTACCTGCACACCGCTACCTTCTCAAAATTCCTCTTAGACTCCTTTTTCCACTCATTACTTCGGTCACGGACAATAGCAGATGGTGCAGCTGCCGGTTTAATTGTCTTTATTACCGAGGCATCTGCTTTCTGCTTTTTTAATCCACAACACCGTGGCATCGTGCAGGCAGCCGAGGCCATGTTTGTGAAATTAGAAAGTAAACATGAACAAACAAAAAAACAGTTTCTCTATCAGATTGTACTAATGGCACTCATGTAAATCTCAGCAAATAACAGTAATGCCGGGCACACACTAGATGAGATCGAGCAGATTTTGGCCCGACTCCCCCCTCTTGACAATGGTCAGCAAAGCCCCGATTTTTTGATGATTAATGATTATCTTTCCAAATATTCCTGTGGTGTGAGGTGTGTTAAAAGTGTTTTTTACATCTCCCCGATCTGCTCAGAAGTCCATCCTGGCCGCACAGATTTCAAATATTAAATATGTTCAATATTTACGATCGGATATCCTGTTGTGTGTGTGGGGAGCCCCGCGGACAACCGATGACGCGGTCACGTGGAAAAGAACGATAGCCAACTGAGAACAAAGCTGACTGAAGAAGGAAGGTCAACCATCGCTGTCATGGCGTCCGCGTCTAATGCATGGGCTTTTGCAAAACGCGAAGCATAAAATAATAGTAAGATGGACCTCAGAAATGGAGGACCAACTTTGTGGCAACAAGTGTTTATTTAACAAACTGTATCTCCGTGACTTCATCCATATTTTTTTTTTCGTGAATTTTCATTACAAAGTAGTTAAAAAACTAACATCGCTAATTTTTCCTGTCGTCGGCCACCATGTTTGTTTACACTAAAGTCTGATTTGATCGCGAGAGGTTTTGCGAGATTTCAGATTTTTTGTATAAATGTACCGGGTCAGGATCCCATACGTGCTCACATATGTGCGCTCGCATATGGCATATATGCGCTCGCGTATGCGCGCTCGCGTGTGGCCGGAGTCTCAGCTCCTCTGACTTCTTGCCTTCACTGACACACCGCGCATTCTTGCTGTCTCGCTCCACCTCTAGACGTTCATGCGCGCTCACTCCACACTGCAGAAGAGTTAGTTTAGCTCTGAGAATATCTAGTGAATGTACAGTGGATGTTTGTGCAGAAATAACTGCTGCAGATCCTCCAGACCAACAGAGGTTTCCCGTGTCTTGTGAAGTGACGGGGCTCCGCAGCGAGAAACGTTATCATCTCCTACTGGGTGCCGATGTCTCCCTGCGGGCGCAGTCGGGAGGCGATAACGTTTCTCTTCCTGCTGCAGCCCCAGCACCGACCCGCTTTTGCTGAAGCAGGAAAAGCCAACACTAGGATCAGCATTGATTCATGGAGAGACCTTCGTCTGGTCAGCTAACATTACTGCCAAGCAGCTGAAATATAGAGTGATATTGTGCTTTTAGCTGACGTGTGTCGCCTCACTGTGTTGAGCAATGCTCGTTCATGTCTATGTAGAGCAAGCAAGCGCGAGCCCGACGCTGACTTTCGTTGACTTAACGGCCACAGGTGTCGCTGTTAACAAGACATTCTGAAAGTTACAAATAGTCCCTTTAAGTTGTGTGTTTTATAGGGCAGAAGATAGCTGAATTCGATACAATGCCACAGTAACTTATACCAGCTTACACCTCGGGGGTTGCTCCAATTTACTAAAATAATGTTAAACATTATTGTATGGGCATATTTTCATTTTACCATCTGCCTCACGTGTTGCTTACATCTTCAAGTCTGTAAATTAGAGAATTAGAATCCCAGTGGCTCTACTCAGTTATTTTCTTAGTTGCTTGTACAGAGCTGAGGCTGAGGGAGAAATCAGCAGATGTCAGGTTCTGACAATCCTTTCTACCTTTTGGATCTGCAACAACAAAGCAGCTGAGGGGGAAAATGTCATCCGCGCATCATCCCTGACGGCCCCGCACGAATGAATAATTACTCTGCTTTGAGTCAGGTCAGGGAAAAGAAGGTAAAGAAACCTCTAACCCTCTTACCTCGAAACCCTTTCAAATGGGAAGCCCTGCGTCGTGACGCGATAAGACGTGACACTGAGGAGGCTGTGACATACCGAGATCCTTCAGAAATAAAAAGATTTTTCTTGTGGCAAAATGCTCGGGGAAATGAAATGATTCACCCCAGCAGCTCAGTACGTGCTCTTCCTCAAAAAAGATGAGATGGGGACATGGGGTTCATCTGTGAAGAGGAAGAGGAAGGGGGAGGGAGAACGTCGGGAGGATTGGTTGGCTGTGTTGAGCGAACCGCAGTCATGTCAGGAAGGAAGCAAGGCTTTAGAAATGCATCGTTGTTACCATTATGCTTAATAATTTGAATGACATCTCAGTGCGTGACTCAAAGGCACTTGTATGGGGGCTGGCAGGGGTTATTAGAAATGACTCCCCCAATGATGTGTGTCACTGAAGCAGCAAATTAACATGAGGAGATGGAGGCATGTTAAAAGCAGTGGAGAAAAGGGAGGGAAAGGCTGAGATGGAGGGAAGAGGGAGAGATGTGAAGGGGAACAGGGATAGATGCGGAGAAAGATGTTGCTATTTTCGCTCTCTTTGTTAGCTGAGACGCTCTGGTTGTGGTGTTCCAGCTCCAGCTCTGTTAAAGCTTTTTTTCTGAACACCAGGTGCTCCTATTGTGATAAATGATTCTCAACTGTGCCGAACAATGGCAAAGGCACCCAGACATATCCCTCATCACATACTTCCACAGCTCCTCTTCCACAAACTACACAATGAGCAGACTGGATTGTACCGCGGGTTGTTTGTCTTGCCACCACACGAGACTGAAGGTTATTTTTTGCTTCCTCTTATAGTAACTTGTGATATGGTGACTGGCAGTCCCCTGGAAGACACTACTGGAGGATTTTTCATGCCCGGGGATTGGCCAGTTTCTTGTCCATCACCCATCCCTAACTAAATATCCCGTTCTTTTCTGCTGCTCATTTTACATCCTGCTTCCTCCTTTGCTCATCGCCCATGCATCCTTTTGTTTCCCCGTCTCCAGTCTCTGACAGCAAACAAGGCTTGATACATGTACAGCGCCTTCACCTTTTTCCATCCAGTAATTTATGCTGTCAGGGGGTTTCCTCTGTTTGGATATCCAGCTTTTCATGTGTGTGCAGAGCAGTTTCTTGGGGTGTTGACATGTTCCTCCGTGTTCAGCATGAAACAGACTGTAGCAGGTAATTGATGGGGGTTTACAGCCCCAGGCACACACCGCACACTGGGAGGAACCCCACCAGTTTTTAACCCCAGCGATTGGATTAGCAAAAGGTTGTAAACAGAGAGGTCATCTCAGTAGTGTGATAATGTGAATGCTTAAAGTAGAGCCCAACCAGAACATCAGCATGGACAACACTGGCTTGTTGAAGATACTGTACATTCAGTTGCCAGTTTATCAGGTTCCCTTAGCAATAGTGTAGCACTTATATCCACCGATACAACCATAAAGCCACTGGACCAGTTCTAGGTTCGGATGGAGTTGGGGTAGCAGTATGAAAATAAATCATAAACCAGGTACTTTAAATGCAAAAGCCGGCACTTTACTGAACATAGACAAGGTAAAACACAGTAAAACAGTCAATCAACGGATTGACTGTTTTACTCACTTTTCCCTCTTTAAGGCTCTTTAAACTTAGCTAGGAATAGTTTAGTTTAAACAGTCCATCTGGGTGGGATGGTACCTTTAAGTTAGATAGTCAATGTTATTTTAAATTAGACCGGTCTTCAATTAACTATCTTTTCTTAGGTTAACAAGTTATTCCTGTTCCTGAGTTAACTCTTTTTTTTTGCTTTTTCACAGGTAAGAGATCGATACCACGAAAAACAGATAAAGTGAAACACCATATACCATAAAACATAACCTTTACAATTTTGAAAGAGTACAGCGTATAATAGATAATACTTCAATTTGATTCAAATTGTTTTAAACTCAGTTCAAATTCAGTTCATGAATCCAGATGTGTCAAGAAAAATAGAAAAAAAGGGGGTCAACAGTCCTACCGCTCTGGCAGCGAGTTTACCAACAGTCCATCTGTGTGCAGCAGATCCTCTCACTGGCACGACGAAGCAGGGTCTCTAGAAACTTAGTCCGTGGGTTTGGCTCGCCATCTTGTTTCCCGCTGTGCGTGTCGTCCCCAAGCCCCCAGGAAGTGCGCCGGTAGGCGATCCGGACTTTTGTAGTGGCCAAACGGTGGTACTGCAACTTCCGTGTCCATCACGTGATGCCGTTGGGCCCAAAAATACTTTTTCCCATAGACTTCCATTGGGAAAGAGACGTCTGTAACTCAGCGGATAATTTTTTTTGAGGTGAATCAACTCCCCAGTACGAACACTCTAATAGCCCTTATTTAAAAAAAATGAAATTCTTAAAGTTGTAAAACGCACTAATAGCTGAATCCAGAGTTATTTCCCTTCCTCCGTTCATGTTAGTGAGACCCAGACCGTGACGTTGGGACCTCGTGACCGAGTCATGTGACCAAGATACGGGTACTTTTCCAGACGGAAGTCGAGCCATTTAGGCTTCATGCGCCAATGAGCAACTCTCATAGGAATGACCGGGGCCCCGCCTCCAACGCTGGATCCAGTTCTTTAAATACATCCAAGCAGGAAGTGGTGATTTAAACCCCATACTTTATCAATTCATGGAGCTCTCAAAGTGACTGCGTGTTCCACGGCACTGACTGCTCATATTTCAAAATAAAAGCCTCGTGTTAACAAATGAAGGAATTCAGTCCATAGAAAAAATGCCTGAGGGCTTTTATTTTGAAATGAAAGCAGGAAGTGATGATTTAAAAATAAGTCTTTACTTTTTTTCATCTCCGTAACATATTCTACAGATAGACATCGAAACTGTAGTAAAGTCTTGCTGGTATGATGTTAATATACAGTCAATAGATCACCTTCACTGTTTGTGACATATTCTACAGATGTCTAGACATGTAAACTGTATTATGTAGCTGATATGATGTCCATATACTGTCAATAGATCACCTTCACTGTCTGTGACATATTCTACAGATGTCTAGACATGTAAACTGTATCATGTAGCTGATATGATGTCCATATACTGTCAATAGATAACCTACACTGTCTGTTGCTGCTGTGAGACGCAGCTGAGACACGCGCGGCTCGCGTGAAAAATAGGCAAACCCTCTATTTTATTTATAGCATCTGCGCGTCTCATGCGGGCAGTGTGAACACTATAACCTGTTAACATGGACGCCGAAATAAAAAACAACACGCCACGCAGCCGCCACGCGCTCCTGACGTTGGTAGTGTATCCACCACTTAACACAATGCAGTCATCACATCATCAAAATCTAGAGCCACCAAAATGAGTATAAAGACCACAGTGAGCACAACAGCCATTCAGTGGCTGTTTGGGAGCCTTTGATTGTATCACATAATCTTCTTCAGCAGATGGAGTTTGTCCAGTTGTCATTGAATTGCTGATGTTAAAATTTTCATTTTTCTGAGCACTTTAGGGACTTCTTGTCCATGTTTGCGTACAAGTTGAGATTGAAAGTTAAAAAAATGTACTTTGTGGTGAGATTGTTCTGTTAAAAGCAAGGTTGGTAAAGATTTTAGAAACATTTTATTTCTATTAGTTGAAATTCTCATTACATCCCAATGTTCTGACAAAAAAAAAGAAAAAAAATCCGGTGTCTGTGGCTGCTGCAAGACTGTAATAACGTCCAATCATTTTATTCAGCCCGAATGAAATGATTGGACGTGAAACCTGCCTGTCTACCTGCTCACACTCTGTCTGTGCACTCTGCCCGTGCACTCATTACTCATCACCCAAGTCTTCCACAAGCTGATAGCTTGATAGCTTTGAGTACTAACAATAGCCATGTTGTCGTTCACGTTCATTATGATGTGTTTATGTTCTTAATGATAGTACTCTTGTTAGTTTCTCAAGATCGCCCACCCTGCTTTTAACTTCGGTTTCCCAGATAAGAAAAATACTTGTATTTTTAGTTATTAATAAGATGGCTAACAGTGGAGAGATGACAGGAAATGAGGGAAGTGAGAGTGCAAGTCCATGGAGGAATGTGAACTCCGCCCTAATCCCTTGGGTGCCACAAGAAAGCCCTTTCCTTCTTGTCCATTATCTCGAATCAACACTTCTCAACAGTATAACTTTCATGAAATGTATTGCAGATCTGCTGTATTACACTGTTTAAGAGAGGTGTGTCTAATAAACTGGCAATTGAATGTATATTTGTATGTAAGCTGGAAAGTAAAACAAAACTGCAATACAAAAGATTTGTTTAATTCAGGTATTTTAGAAACAATATTGCCATTACATGTATGTCCACCTGTAAGTACTGACAAGTCTGTTTATCAACCACAAAATACCCCGCTCAGTGCATTCGGTCACAATTCTTTTATAACCAAAATCAAGGGAATATCAGCCGATATATCATCATCTGATTTTTCTCGTCTCAAATATTGCTATCTGTTTTGACCTTAAAAATCCAGTATTGGTCTGAATCTAATTTGAAGTCGTGCTGAAATTATTATTCAATATAACCATTAGTCCGTTGACAAAATGAATTGGCAACAATTTAAATGATTAATTATTTAAGTCATTTATAATGCAAATCTGCCAAATATTGGCCATATGTGTATTGTTATTTGCTGTTTCATATTATTGTATTGTACTCAGACAAATGAAACACATTTAAGATGTCACTTTGGGCTGTGGGAAAATGTGATGGGATATACTGTATATTTGATATGTCATCATATAAATAAAGGGAAGTTTGGGGTCCCCTGCTGGAGCTGTTGCCCCTGCGACCCGACCCCGGATAAGCGGTTGAAGATGAGTGAGTGGATCATATAAATAGTAATAATCAACAGCTAATAAACATAACTGTGATTTCATGCCACCTGCTACCTGAAACTTGTTGATCCTGTACCTGTAGCGTTGTACCTCTTTATATCTATGAAGGAGATCATATCCATCTTTATGTTGGCACACCACCTACAGTATAGCTACTCCCACACCTCCTTGTCCTCAGAGTAAACCTCTTCCCATCCGTCCTCACTCCCCAGCCACACAATAGTCCTGCTCAGCATTCAGCCAGGCGTGCTGGCCAGGATCCTGCTGAAGTGATAAAACCCCATTTATCAGCTGGAAGCGTCCGCAGACTGCAGATATACCCAATCTCTATGCTTTTGATGCCAGGCCAGGGTCACACCAGTATGACTCTGGCTGGCTTACTGAACCCCCAGTGGTTACCCGCTCAAGCTCAAGATCTCATTACCAAGCGGTGTTACTTGCTAATGAATTTGTCTCTAATCGTGTTATTTGTAAGTGTCTCACACAACTTTGGGACCTAAATAAAATGTCTCTCTGTGGGATTTTTTTTTTCTTTTCAGAAAGCAATTCTGCAATCCAGATTTTTTGCGGTTGATTTGGCAGTTTATTTTAGAGGCAGCTAACATCTCAAATCCTAATTGAAACAGTTTTGAATCAGATGAGTGATGAAAACCATTTTGGTTTTATTTTCATTATTTATTTATTTCCCTTTGAAAGCAGCCAATGCCACGGGTGTAAACTCCAGGTTTTTCCCCTTCCTCCCAGTTGACTGTATGCTTAACGTACTACTGTACCTCCCACCTTGGGGTTGATTACTGGACCTGTTAACATTCCATCATAAACATTACACGTATGTAATAAAGCTTTTGAAAATGTGCAGCAGCAGCATTGTTCTAATCGCTTTGCAAATATTGCCTCAGAGGAATAAAAATCACATCACGCTTAGATCCAATTTGTGCTACACTCACCAATTACTTTCACGGTCCACTTCCCGTCTAATACAGAAAGGCCAGATTATCCGCTGGATGTCTGGGTGCTGCACACCCTAATTACAAACACAAATTGGAAAAACGCAACTTGTGACAAAAAATGTAGCATGTGATCTGTCCTCTTTCCAAGAAAAATATTTGCACTAATTTACTCCGACGCTGCGTCCTCAAGGAGATAACTGGTTTCTGAACTGAGAGGCCTACTTATGTAAAATGTGGAGAGTTTTTGATCTTTCTACTGCTTTTGTAATCAGATAAAGCTGTAGCATGGATGTACTGTGTCTAATTGGGTTGATGTGTAATTAATCTTAACAATAGTACCAGCGTAGTTCATTACATGACTGATTAAGAGGATATAAGGAGGAAAAGACCGAGCATTAGGTTTTCCAATATAGTGCGGTGCTTTGAAGAGCTGTGTAAATCTACAAGGACTTAGCAGTAGTTTGAGCAGACTTTTAAGGCACCATAACCCGGTGTACTCCACTTACAGCTTGTTTTGCTCTTTATTGCCACCGCACGAACTCACTGCAGTTTCGCCGTTTCTGCTGGCTGAACAAATCTCATGCCTGGACTCACAGAGGACAGGGGTAGCGAGGAAGTCAGGGTCGATTGTGGTGTAACTGAAAAGTGAACCAGTAGCACTGAGTACAACATTAATGCATGTGAACTTAGAGTTGAATCCAATGGACGCTTTGTTCTTAATGCTGAGTCTAGCTGAGGGACAGGTCCAGCCTACAGAAGCTGAGACACACACAGGGGCCTTGATGGGGTGTTTAATGGGAACAGTATTTTGCCCTCCCTTTCTTTGCATAAATCTTGCATTACATTCATTTGAAATAATTCTATCTTATTATGATTAATAACATATAACAAGTAGGGGTGTAAATCACCAGTTTCATCACGATACAATATTATATCGATTCTTCAGACGATATGATATTTGCTCATATCACAAAGTCTGCCACGATGCGATTTCGATTTGATGCGATCAATATGAGAATATATCATATGCCCATTTAACACAATCAGTTACATTATATATATCAACTCACAAAAAGCAACTACAATATGATTTGACAATTTATTACTGAACTCTTCCAGACATTTAAATGAAAAACAATCTATTGTTTTTAATAAAAAGAATGAAGTGAGGATTGCAAAATAAAGGCATATTTTATAGATATGTATCGATATTTTTACTTTTTACTCGATGATATTGGATCTTTGATCATTGAATCGATATATCAATCTAGATCATTACACCCCTATTAACAAGATACACTGACATTATGTAGGGAACATTTTAGCTCCAGTAAGTTAGAATCAACAATCCTCGATGAAGCGTCTCACAAAGTCATTTCTGAAGAGTTTGTGATATGCTTCTCATTCCACGCAACTCAGTTCATACCTGCCAAATTCAGTCCCAGAGAGCCCAAGGCTGCAGGAAGGACTGTGAGCGAGTCTGGGAGCTGGTAGAGCCGGAGCAGCGCTCCTCAGCCGTCCAGGAGATAGATGCGTCCTGCCACTGTGTAAATTGGCTGTCGGAAAGATTGTGCGAGGAAAAGCAGCAATTGCTGGGAAGTTAGAGGCAGAGTGACAATGATGGAGAGATGAAAAGGAGGGAAAGATCGGGCAAGGGTCAAAAGGGAAGAGGTAGTGAGGTGAAAATTGGGAGAAGGCCAAGGTCAGTGTTAAATGTCTCATAAAGGGCTGGAGATTGTTTCAGAATAAAAGACCTTCAGAGACGGGACGGTAAATGAAGATAAAGATGGCTCCCATTCAATTATGGACAAAGGAAGCCACACATAGCACGGTTATCACATATTCTATTATGGAATACATGGTTATTAAAGCTACAATGTAGCTGTTATCATTTTCATAATGACCGTGTTATTGTTTTTGGTGCCTTATATGCTTCACTTGTACAGCATATCTCCTGTGAACTACATCATATACACTACAGCAGCTAGAGATGTTCCCATACCTGAACTTGCGGTATCGGCCGAGTGTGATAAAAAATATATAGTTATTATTATTATTAATAATAATAATAATAATAATAATGATAATAATAATAAACATCTGTTTATTACTGACCATGTATGGATGTGATATGATTACTATCTTTGTTGTATGGCCTGGCTCAGGTTAAACCCTTTGTAAAACATGAACAAATACATACAGAGAATGAACCTACTCGCCAGTACCCGATCCCAAATTTTGGGCAGTATTGGACGCATTTCCGATACTGGTATCGGAACAACTCTAACAGCAACTTCAATGTGACTGTCTTGAATTCAGAACAAGAAAGGAAAGAGGTGAGCCACACTGTAGAATAGCAATTATTCAAAAGATCTGGCAGGTCTGATGAAATGAGTGAAACCTTATGACTTGGCAAACTAGCTTCATGGTTAATGCAGGACTTCCTGGATGGAGGTGGAAGTTATTGGAGGACTGTTGCCCCTGCGGGATAGTAAAGTGATTTGGCCATACTCTGCAGATGTCTGCCATATAGATAAAGAGATAGTAGCTGTCTGCAGCAGGATGGATGAGATGAGGAAATGAGAGGGACGTAGACCAGGGATCGGCCTATAGGATGCCAATGATGGTGTCAAAGTAGCCAAGAATGGTGAGTAGAGGAAAGAAGCAATGGTTGCATCTCCATTTTTGTTTCAGTTGCTGTCAGAGCTAGATCTTATTCGACCAATTCAGAGGATCACCTCGTATAGGCAGAAGATAAATTGGCATCCCAGTAATTGCCTGAACCTTTAACCTGGAGGCAGGAAGTGATCACTTTACCCTGGGAGGTCTAACGTTTGGCCTCTATCATAGAACAGCATCAGCTATTGACACACTGCAGTAATGGCCTACCTTAGGGCTGGTAGCTTCACACAGAGTAATGATGACCCATGCTCGCCTGCAAGCCACTGCTTTTCTTCTCATCGATGCAATTACTGCACTGAGGCATGGCCGGCCAAAAGCCCCAATAGCAAGGAGGAAGATCACAATTCCCCCGCTGTTCCTCTTACCACCAGTCCTAAAGCTGAAAATAGTTCCAAGAACAACAGTGCATTTTTGTTCAAATGTGAATCTAATTGGTTAATCTGTATTATTGAAATGGATACAGGAGATGTTTCTGTGCACAGGTTGGCGTGATGCATTAATTATTGTTGATGCTCATGCGCGTTTAGCCCCCACCAGTGAAAAATGAGATGACAAAAGAGGTAATTTCCTCTTTCTCTCAACATGGTGTGTAATTGTGTGAGCTACAGTGAGAGGGGGGGGGGGGGGGTTGTATGTGTGAGGCTTCTCCCTCCCCATTCCTTCCGACAAAGACTTTAATTCACCGTAATTATACAGATGGATTGAAATATACAGCAAGACAGGGAATCACTCCAATTATGCAGAGTTGATTAAAACTTGGACCGCATGCCAGGGTGCTGCAGGAGCATGGGAGGAGTCAGGATGTGCACCATGGAAGCACTGAAGACCAGTGAACATCTGCACCGCCAGGACCAAACCACAGAAGAGGATTTTTGTTTCTCTTGGCAGACAGAAGTGTTTCACTCTCTACGACTAAGCTGGAAAGTAACAATCTACAGTTTGATGGTCTGGTGCATAAGGAACAGTCTCTGCTCCTGACAGAAGGTAAACTCCTCACGTTGAAATCTCACCGCCTCCTAATGAAGATGGATCAACGCTATTCATTTACTGACAAACGCGCACAATGTACAGCACAGCCCATCTCCTGCGTTGTGTCACTGCACATAGCTACAGCATTGAGGATAAGTCCTTGTCATCTGGAGACCATGGTCAGTGGAGGAGAACGAGGAAGAGACAAAGGGAGGGAAGAAAAAAAAATGGGAGATGGGAGAATAAAAGAGAAATAGAGACAAAGAGAATGAGAGGGAGGGAGAAAAAGATCACAAATAGGGAGGAACAGAGTGAAAAGGGCAAGACATTTGTCACCCTCTCCTACAGGAAAGAACAATATCATTAATCTCCTGACATTTCAATATTGTATTAACCTTTCTAGTCGAATTCTATGGGCTCATTAGTCTTTTTTGAGGGGAGAGAAAAATAATAATCGATAGAACAAGCTCTGGACACGACCTAGAAATATACTGCAGTCAAATAACATACAACCTCAAGCCAGTCATGTGATGCTGCCTTGCCTTTAGCAATCAGTCAATCTTTATCTGCTTTAAATTAATTGGTTTAAATACAAACAAATAAAAAGATAAATGGAGGTGTAGCTTTTGCTCTCAAGTAGGTCATAGTCATAAAAGAGAACAAATGGCCGCGCTGTAACAGCTTAAAACAGCAACACGAGCACATCAGCCATCTATATGTGACGAGAAAAAAGCCCCGAGGCCACACAAAGAACCCATATCTCATCTCCCCCATCCAGTCAGTCAGCAGAATGTCAGTAACAGAGGCAGGATGGATCCAGAGGTGGCCACACCCTTTTAAACTCCACCTCCAGCATCGTCCCCTCGTTGTAATGCCTCCACAGCTTGCTCACCCTTGTCCCCACCTTCCATCTATCAGTGCCTGAGGAACACCAGCCATTCAAATCACCAGCACTCCCCAGGTCATTTGACTAAGAAAACAGCCCAATTTATCCCCATTATGCGCCTTCGCTGAACATCAAGCACCGCCAGGCCTTTTGTCTGTCACCATTTACATTTAGCCTCTATGATTGGTCGTGTCAGTTGTTTTGTTGAGCGTGTTCGGCGATGCTGTTATGAAAACATGTCGCTTTTGAATGGTGTGATTTTTATGTTTGCATAGGGCATTCCTAACCATGGGGAGGAGTCGCCTGGGTTCAGGGGTTATTTCAATACTGTCATTATAGGTTTACCTAACACCTTGACTAAGACGAGAGCCTTCTAATGGGTTGCTTTGAATTCACAGGGAAATGAGTGGGTGGCAGATTCACACACCTACACTGTATTTCTCTCTGCGTGAGGACGGCTTTTAATTAGTGTTTTACTTTGTAATTTAGCAGAAATCAATCATATTTGTAATAGGACAAATATTTTTTTGGACAGGAGTCATTAAGAATCCACAGGAGGTAGACAAAATAACATGAACACCTAAAAGGACTCTTAAAGTGGCAGTATGTCATGTTCTGGCTGTGCCAGCCTCTTATGATTTACTTTTGTGATTTTGGATTTGGTGTTTGTTATATTATTCCGGTGTTTCCTGTTTTATTTTGGTAATTCACTCCTCCTGTGTCTTGTCTGGTTTTACTTCCCTCCTTTGTTTGTTTTCCCGCCTTTTGTTGATTGTCTGTCCCGCCCTGATTTGTTTCACCTGTGTGTAGTCTTGTCTAGTATTTAAGCCTGTGTGTTTCCCCTCTGTCCTTGTTGGTTCGTCTTGTCTCCCCAGTCCCGTCTACCTTGTCCTCCGTGTTCATTGTTTCCTCCAGCTCTGGTCTTAGTGTTCCTCCTGCCCGTGTTCTCGTATCCTCTGGTTTGTAGTTTTGTTTTGTTCTCAGTTTGGTTTTGGTATGTTTTCTTTGTACTTTGTTCCCCTCCTTGTTTTGTGTTTTTTTTGGATTTTGTCAGCTTTAAATAAAGCTCGCTTTTATTTAAAAACTTCCGTTCCTGCTTGTTACTCTGCGTTTGGGTCAACGTTGTAAACAGATCACAACAGAACGAACCAACCATAATGACCCCAGCAGAGAGCTTTTATGCCTTTTTGGGCATCCGGATTCGGCCCGGGCATCAGCCTCAGCCCCGGCCTGTTGGCTTCCTGCAGGATTGCCGTCTGGGAGCTGGAGTCCCTGGAGCGAGACATGGATATCGGAGAAGGAGATCTAGGCTGCCCAGTGTCTCAGCCGAATCCAGGCCTGCTCCTGTGTCGGGGGTTCAGCCTACCTCTTCTCCAAGCGTCCTGTCGGAGGTCCGGTCGACCTCTGCTCCAAGTGTCCTGTCGGCGGTCCGGCCGACCTCTGCTCCAAGCGTCCTGTCGGAGGTCCGGTCGACCTCTGCTCCAAGCATCCTGTCGGAGGTCCGGCCGACCTCTGCTCCAAGCGTCCTGGCGGAGGTCCGGTCGACCTCTGCTCCAAGCGTCCTGTCGGAGGTCCGGTCGACCTCTGCTCCAAGCGTCCTGTCGGAGGTCCGGTCGACCTCTGCTCCAAGCGTCCTGTCGGAGGTCCGGTCGACCTCTGCTCCAAGCGTCCTGTCGGAGGTCCGGTCGACCTCTGCTCCAAGCGTTCTGTCGGCGGTCCGGCCGACTCCTGTTCCACGTGTCCTGTCGGCGGTCCGGCCGACTCCTGCTCCACGTGTCCTGTCGGCGGTCCGGCCGACTCCTGCTCCACGTGTCCTGTCGGCGGTCCGGCCGACTCCTGCTCCACGTGTCCTGTCGGCGGTCCGGCCGACTCCTGTTCCAAGTGTCCTGTCGGCGGTCCGGCCGACTCCTGTTCCAGGTGTCCTGCCGGCGGTCCGGCCGACTCCGGCTCCACGTGTCTTGTTGGCGGTCCGGCCGACTCCTGCTCCACGTGTCTTGTTGGCGGTCCGGCCGACTCCTGCTCCACGTGTCCTGTCGGCGGTCCGGCCGACTCCTGCTCCACGTGTCCTGTCGGCGGTCTGGCCGACTCCTGTACCAAGTGTCCTGTCGGCGGTCCGGCCGACTCCTGTACCACGTGTCTTGTCGGCGGTCCGGCCGACTCCTGCTCCACGTGTCCTGTCGGCGGTCCGGCCGACTTATGTTCCAAGTGTCCTGTCGGCGGTCCGGCCGACTCCTGTTCCAAGGGTCCTGTCGGCGGTCCGGCCGACTCCTGTTCCAAGTGTCTTGTCGGTGGTCCGGCCGACTCCTGTTCCAAGTGTCTTGTCGGCGGTCCGGCCGACTCCTGCTCCACGTGTCCTGTCGGCGGTCCGGCCGACTCCTGTTCCAGGTCTCCTGTCGGGGGTCTGGCCGACCTCCGTTCCGGTTGGATCGCAACCTCCACCTGCTGTTCCGGTTGGGCCGCAACCGCCACCTGCTTTTCCGGTTGGGCCGCAACCGCCACCTCCTGTTCCGTCTGGTTCGCCAGTTGGGCCGCAACCGTCACCTGCTTTTCCGGTTGGGCCGCAACCGCCACCTCCTGTTCCGTCTGGTTCGCCGGTTGGGCCGCCACCTCCTGTTCCGTCAGGTTCGCTGGTTGGGCCGCAACCGCCACCTCCTGTTCCGTCTGGTTCGCCGGTTGGGCCGCCACCTCCTGTTCCATCAGGTTCGCTGGTTGGGCCGCAACCGCCACCTCCTATTCCGTCTGGTTCGCCGGTTGGGCCGCAACCGCCACCTGCTGTTCCGGTTGGGTCGCAACCGCCACCTGCTTCTCCGGTTGGGCCGCAACCTGCACCTGCTGTTCCGGTTGGGCCGCAACCACCACCTGCTTCTCCGGTTGGGCCGCAACCTGCACCTGCTGTTCCGGTTGGGCCGCAACCGCCACCTGCTTTACCGGTTGGGCAGCAACCGCCACCTGCTGTTCCGGTTGGCCCGCAACCGTCACCTGCTGTTCCGGTTGGGCCGCAACCACCACCTGCTTCTCCGGTTGGGCCGCAACCGTCACCTCCTGTTTCGCCTGGGTTTCAGCCCAAAAACCTTGTTCCTGTGACTGCTGGGCCACAGTTCCAAGACCCCGAGTTCCCCGGCTCTGACTCTGCCTTGCCCCCGGGTCATCTGCCGGAGTTTCTCGGCTCGGACTCTGCCCTGCCTCCGGGCCGTCCGCCCGAGTTCCCAAACTCTGTCCCGGTTCTGCCCCCGGGCCGTCCGCCCGAGTTCCCAAACTCTGTCCCGGTTCTGCCTCCGGGCCGTCCGCCCGAGTTCCCAGACTCTGTCCCGGTTCTGCCTCCGGGCCATCCGCCCGACTTCCCAGACTCTGTCCCGGTTCTGCCCCCGGGTCGTCCGCCTGAGTTCCCAGACTCTGTCCCGGTTTTGCCCTCGGGCCGTCCGCCTGAGATAATCGGTGCCCAAGGTTCCTGGAGTCCCTCCTCCGGACCCCCCTCCGCCCACCCGGTTCTGTTTGTGGAACGTCTGGGATCCGTCCCTTGAGGGGGAGGCACTGTCATGTTCTGGCTGTGCCAGCCTCTTATGATTTACTTTTGTGATTTTGGATTTGGTGTTTGTTATATTATTCCGGTGTTTCCTGTTTTATTTTGGTAATTCACTCCTCCTGTGTCTTGTCTGGTTTTACTTCCCTCCTTTGTTTGTTTTCCCGCCTTTTGTTGATTGTCTGTCCCGCCCTGATTTGTTTCACCTGTGTGTAGTCTTGTCTAGTATTTAAGCCTGTGTGTTTCCCCTCTGTCCTTGTTGGTTCGTCTTGTCTCCCCAGTCCCGTCTACCTTGTCCTTCGTGTTCATTGTTTCCTCCAGCTCTGGTCTTAGTGTTCCTCCTGCCCGTGTTCTCGTATCCTCTGGTTTGTAGTTTTGTTTTGTTCTCAGTTTGGTTTTGGTATGTTTTCTTTGTACTTTGTTCCCCTCCTTGTTTTGTGGTTTTTTTGGATTTTGTCAGTTTTAAATAAAGCTCGCTTTTATTTAAAAACTTCCGTTCCTGCTTGTTACTCTGCGTTTGGGTCAACGTTGTAAACAGATCACGACACAGTAGGCATCATTGGGCAAAAATTCCATAATAACCCTTCAGCATATTGTAATTCAAGTGTTATGAGAGATAACTAGACTTCTGCTCCTCCTCATGGCTCTGTTTTCAGGCTTTAGAGAATCTAGCACATGAGGGGAGACTTCATTTCATTGAGAGAGAGCGTTCTTATTGGCTGTGCTTCGGTCTTGTGACCAGAACTTGCGTTCCTTCACCAGATTTCACAATGGCGGTGGCGTGACAAATTTTCTCATTTTACAGATGCCGTTAGGAGCACCGGAGGACACAGAGGAACCTGATTTTTTTCAGGTTACCTGTTTCATGTACTAATGTCATGAAATAGTGACCGTTTTATAAAAAATATTTTTTTTAATCATATTTACTCCAATCTCACCTACTTCAGCTTTAAGTAGGGATACAAAGATGATATAATATAGACCTGAACAACATCATCATTATGATGGGGAAAACATTTATATTTAAAGCTATAAAAAGACAGAAGTTAAACACTGAACGTTTCAAAATGTTTTTGAACCATCAGTTGGTTCTTGAGAAAGACGTTAATAGAAATAAAGAACAGAATATCATTTTTGAGTGTGGGTGGGATACTTTGAGTCAGGGTGAGGATTGGAGTTAAACAAAATTAATAAACAAATAATATCAATAAAAGGTCAACTAAAGGGATGTAAATATGTCCTTTTTTTTGTCTGTAAAATAGAATAGATAATTGTGTAAGCGAATGTGTCTAAGTGGATATCTATATGTATGTGCGTGTGGATATAGACATATGTATATACTGTATGTGTATATATATCTATATATGAGGTTGGATGTATGTATATAAACATGAATATGGATGTATGTATATGAATATGAACTTATCTCTTGACACTGCACTATTACAACGGGTAGTATTTTTATTTACTATTTTTCTTTTTATTATTTTTCTTTTTATGTTTTTCTTTTTTTTGTTTTATATATGTTGTTGTTGCTGTCTGTATGTCCCTTTAACAAGTATGTGTATGTATTCCTTTAACCTTAAATCAATTTTTTTAAAAAAGATGATATAATATAAGGTAATAGATGTAGATATTACATTCTCCACCGAACTATCTATCCCTTGTTTATCTTTAGTTATTTTCGGCCATTTAAGCCCAACGTTGCATATCAACGAGCTGAACTGTTTTATGACAATATAGGATTTACAGAATTTTTGCTTCAATGTGCTGAAATATTTAATTTACTGCATTTCTGCAAAAACAGACATTATCATATTTTTTTATGGTTTCTCAATTAAATTTCCTGAAAATGTAGATGATCCTGAAGGCGGTGCTGAGATGATTAGTCAGTTATTTGATTACTTTGACAGACAATGAATTACTAACTAAAACTAAACTAACAATTTTGATAATCAATTACTTCTGTTATTTAGGCCTATTAAGCAAAAATTCTGCAAAATATTCACTGGTTCCAGCTCCTGAAATGTGAGGATGGGGGCTGGTTTTCTCTAATCTGTATCAGTGCAGTGTTTCTCTAATTACGGGAAATAAAAATCATATTTTTTTAAATGTCAAAAATAACGCCAAATATCCACTCCACTTTTTCCCCTACTGTATATTCATTATGCAGCAGAGCCCCTCTGTAAGTCCAAGAACAACAGGGCAAGTGTCTGTGGTCAGTTCACGTCTGTAATAACAGCAGGACAGTGCCTGCTATCTAAACTGCTAAAGTCAGTTGAACAAGTGAAGTGAACGTTGTCTGTAGTCTATAGTGAACAACACGCTAACATGCTGACCAATTCTGTGTTTTTAGCTTAGTTGACCTGAGAATATTCGGTTAAAACAAATCAGTGATTTCTTGATGAAGGTCTGACTGAACAAGAAAATCCAAAGTGTGTGAGAGTATGCAGCTTTTTTTTTAAATTTAAAAACGTTAACTGCATTGATTTGGAATCACATTAGTCTGCTGCATGTATGAGAATAATGAAATGACACTTTCATTGCTGGCTAAATGCTTTTTTTTTTAGTAACAACAGTAGTTGGTGTGTGTTCTGGAGTAAGGGGGCAAAAAGAAAGCGTGATGTAATGTGTTGTCTCCAGCTGTGGAGAACAGCCTCTCTGTTGCAACGTTAGTCCCAGGGGAGCCATCGTCATCCAAAGCGCTGTACGAGCACAGGGCTTTTGAAAAAAAGATGGGCTGTGGACTGAATTATTTTCTTCCCTCGACCAGAGTTGGTTGAAGTTTTGTAAAGTGTTGCAGTGTGTGTTGGTCAGCTGGTCTTGTTTGTTAGTGCTGGACTTCCGTACTATTCTAATATCAGCCTCCAGGTGATGGGTTACAAAGTATTCACACAATATTTCACTTTCATCCTGCAAAGATAATTGTTACGGCATCAAATTCAAAATGCGGCCAAACGCTTATCTTCTTTGAACATACTAGATACTAACCACAAAATAAGTCAAACGTGTGATCGCTGCAAATGGTCTGGGTACTGCACCGTGCCCTTGCAGTTTCGTTCCACCTTTTTGGTTTTGTTTTTTGAATTGAAGAACCACGATTTCTTCTGGGTCGTATATGTCGGATGGTGCCCACCTGCTACAGTATGCACTGTACTATACAGTATATGTTCATCAGATGCTGACTAGCTTTGGTTTTTGACCGCTTTGTCGATACACTGACTGTGTTTGGAATATATTTGCATGTGTTGATTAATGAAACTGTTTCTCTCAACACACTGAATAATTTAGCATTGTTTTCTGACTGATGCACCTGCAGATGATCTGGTCTCTTTGGATTTCTGGAAGGTGTCCAATATTGCATTTTCAGCTTATGAGAATGCTGATTATAAGACCTAGTGCAGTGAATCTGGTAAATGTATCCTACTAATCAAAAGGCTTATAATAGTATTAGTGATTATCATAAGCACTTTGATAAAGGCGATTACACATTGGTGATATTAAATGTTAGATGGTGAGATCAGCTTACAGATGCAAAGAGGACAGCTGAGAAAAAACTGAGGGAGGGAAGATAACGGGCGGCGGCACGAAGAGGCCATATTCCTCTGGGTTAATTGTGCGGACCCCATCGGCACTAAATAAGGATGGTTAGAATGACTGGCTAAGTGACAAATGGATGTACAAATCACCCAGATTACTTCCCAGTTATTAAAAAAACTGGGATTTGGCTGGCTTCCACCCTCCCTTTCTCATTACATCTGGCAGTCTCACCACTGACGGCTATCTTTTACAATAACTCATCTCCGTTCAATTTTCACAAGTTGAAACGAGACTGAGTGTTTAACATTGATTAAAAACAACTTTTTGTAATGATGTGAAATGGTGATGAGTCGGTCGGTGAGATCATTAAACGTAAATGAGTTTTGATTGATTGTCTGAAGAGGTGGCGTTTGACCTGCAGCTGTAGTGTAAATGGCTGTGGAGAGGTGCTCGTAAGCTGTCTGCACGCTGTGCACCTGTGATGGCGGGTTCCTCGCTGGCGTTCTCGCGGAGGATAGCGACAGTAAGATGAGTTGTCAGACAGTGCACAGCTGTTCACTTAATTACCTCCTAGTTTGGGAAGGAGGTTAATGAAGCAGTTTGGCGATCAGAAATGAGAGACAGCCTGAATGTGCACAAAAGAAATTAGTTTCTGGCTGCTGGGACGGGGTTGAAAAGCAACAGCAGTTCAATTATCGATTGCAAAAACTGAAACAGTGATGGAATAAAGAAAGAGGAAGCTGGAAGAGGAGGAGAGGTTAGTGTGCTTCACAGATACCTGTTTAGTATGTTCCTATACAGAGTAATTACGCCTCATACTGACATTGGCATATTAAATCCTAAGTGAATCAAATGTTACTTCCTTCTGAGAAATTAGACTCATTCATTCTCTTATTATTCTTGGGAAGACGGTGAAGCAAATTTGTGCAAGTGCTATTTTTTTAGTCCTCAGAATGTGTAAAAAAGACTTGAGGGAAAGACTTGTTATTTTTTAGCTTCCTTAGTGCAATCAGCGGTCCACAGGGGATTGGTTGTTCTTTTTAAGTTTATAAGTTGTAATGATTATTATGTAAGTACAGTAAGCTAAATGAAATCAAAAGAAATCAGAATTCCAGCGCACACCAGGGTACTGCTCAAAAACAAATCTGATGAAGCAACATGCAAAACGCCTAGTTCCCTCTTTCTTGTTTTTACTGTAATTTGTCAATAAAATAGTGTCTATACCAGTACCCTGGTGTGTACTGGAATTTTAATTTCTTTTGATTTAATTTGGTTCATCCTGCACCAGCTGCACCCAGGAGAGAACCAGTACCGGAGAGAATAGAAGCAACTCTGTGCACGGGGACGTATCTTCAGTTTTTAAGTTTCAACCTTAAGTGTATCCGCTTAATATCCATTTTCTGTCATCTCTTCTTTTCTGCTTAGGTAGTTTTGTGGCTTAATCTGTAGTTTGGCAGACATTGTTTTCTGTGGCTAAACCAAAGTTCTTGGAGCCGATCCCAGCTGACATTGGGCGAAGGCGGGGTACACCCTGGACAGGTCTCCAGACTATCACAGGACTGACACATAGAGACAGACAACCAGTCACTGTCACATTCACACCTACGGGACATTTAGAGTCAACAATGAACCTGCAATGAACACACAAACTCCACACAGAACAGCCCCAAGCCGGGTTTGAACCTGCGACCCTCTTGCAGCAGTGCTAACCACTGCACCATTGTGCCACCCTAGTTCACTATCACATAAGACAAAATCAAATCTTCACAATTGGAGGATCTGAAATAGTTGACAATAATTTGTTTCAGTGGATTGATTAATTGTTTCAGCGCTATAACCAATGATTTGTTTAGTATATACCTGGGGTCAGCAACCTTTACTATCAAAAGAGCCATTTTTGGTAAAAAAAAAACAAAAAACATCTGATCATTGTGATGAAGGTAACACAGTTTATAGTTTAAGTATATAGTATATAAGTCTAATGCAGTGAGGGCCAGAGAGACAATGTACTATGGAGTATTAGGGCCACATTGAAGGAAAAAACATCTGAGATTTACAGAATAAAGTCATAATATTACGGGAATAAAGTCATAACTTTATGAAAAAAAAAGAAAATAGCATGTAAGATAACTACTTTATATTATTAGGACTTTATTCTCATAATATTAAGATTTTTTTCGTAAACCTATGACTTTATTCTTGTAATATTATGACTTTATTCTTGTAATATTATGACTTTATTCTCGTAATCTCAGATTTATCTCTTTTCCTCAATGTGGCCCTAATACTCCGTCGTACCATCATACCATAGACCTACAACAATGATAAATAAAAAATGAAAATGTAAACAAAAAACAGTTATTCATTTCCATTTTTATAAATCCACAGGGAGCCACTGGAGAGGAGCTAAAGAGACACATGTGGCTCCGGAGCTGCAGGTTGCAGACCCCTGGTATATACTATAAGTGTACATACAGTATATACTGTAGGCACAGTAAAACAGGACATTTTCACATATATATACAGTATATAGAACCTTTAAAGTGAATGGAAAATATAACATACTAAATGCACATGCACGCTCCCCTTTTTCATCCCCCCTCCCCCAGTTTAATGTCGTACACATGCCACTACACTTGTGAGCCTACCCCCGGGCACACAGGTAGAGTAACTGTAAGGACCACACCAAAGACCATCCAGCCTCATTGTGCATATTCATGCCATTATGGGGTGAATAACCCTGGCAGCCAGTGTATCCGCTTAATATCCTTAATCACCTGCATCTCATTGTGGGGCCTGGACACACCTCCGCTCATTAAAATGATGGATGGAAGCATAAGGGGATGCTCTCCCCTGTTCCAAATTTGTTCTTGTTTAGAAAGGTGCTTATTAGAGAACACCTGGGGAGATGAAGGGGGGAAGGGCTCCAAAAGCTGAGAGAGAGAGGAGGAGGAGGAGGGGGGGGGGGGGATTCTGAGACCACAGTTGTCATAGCTAAACCATTATAAACATTACTGAATAATACTGATAACAAGTATGCATATTGTATAGATATAGATGTAAAAATGCTGTAAAATAGGTTGTTCAGCCTCTGATTACATTGCTTCTGATTCCTATATTTTTACATTTAAAGATCACAAATTAAATGTCCTTAAATGGGCAAAAAAATCCACCAATTGTTGCAATAAATGAGTGTAGTGGACGTAGAATCTCTCATGGCTCCGATGGCTTTCAGCAGAGGACTCGGAGCAGTCGGTCTCTCGAGGCAGGATGTTGAGGTGGGCAGCATCACTAGTCATTAGCTTGTAAAAACAGGACTTCAATTCCAGTTCTTTGAGGCTCAGGAGGGAGTATAACGGGGAGGAACCATCTCTCTTTCTTCATCACTGATGTTTGAATAAGCCAGACAGACAGCGGTTGACATTAAAGACTCCCATAGGCCGGGTTATTGCCTCTGTGAGAACAAGCAGTAGGCAGGTTAGATGTAATAAACTGGAACAAATGTATTTTGGTCTCCAATTAGGATAAGTCGCTGTCTTGAGTCGCTGTGTGGCGACAATGTCATCTTTCGATTTTATGGATATTTTGTTTTGCCGCGTCAGCAGCATTCCCGGTAATGTGAGTGAGCGATGAGAAATAAGACGAGCACTGTATTCGCTCTCTTATGTAACCTCATTGAAGCCTCCTTACGCCTAATTGGCAGCAATCTAGGCCTGTCAAATTGAATATAATCCCTTCACCGTTGGTTTTAGCTTCCCTCTATGGCTCCAAATGCCTTTACTGAATGACATGGGATGCTAATATTGTGAGTAATGGAGAACACTAATGGAATTGGCATTAGGTAATACATTTGAATAGCTACTGTACAGAACAGAAATGGCTGTTTAGCTTCTGAGCCAAGGATATTGATAGTTCCCTCCTTGACTGTGTTGTTGAAGTACATTGTGTCCTTTTGGGTGAGGCCAGCTCACATGATTTCAAATTACAATGCAATAGATGCAATGACATTGAGCTTTATTATGATGCTTTTCAATTATGGCTATAATAAATGTGTCAATAAAATTAATTTATTACTTTTATGAATCGTTTTTCATATCTCCACAAATGTGGAGATATAAAGTGTTGTGTACTTTGCACCATGCAACCATGTGGTTAATAACCATAAGATGAAATATTGGAAATTGAAGTTGTTTGTTTATGATTGAAGTAGTGTTGTGTTTTTCTAATGGTTAAGAATGACAATCCTGCTATATTTTTATATTGTTAACCAATCCCATAAAAAGATTTAAATCAACAATGAATTGATCCTAATTCCGCCTAAATTCCTCATTCACAGCACCCGGGAGGGGATTCATGTTTTGGTGGTGGGAGGAACCTGGAGGAAACCCACGCAAACATGGGGAGAACATGCAAACTCCACACAGAAAGGCCCTGCTCAGACAGGGGATCAAACCCGGGACCTGCTTGCTGTGAGGTGACAGTGCATCTATTGTGAGGTGACACCGCTTATTCCTCTGTGTCATACAGCTCCATTGTTGTCTTAAAAACACATCAATTTTCCACATGGTTGCACTGGGCAACATGTTCCTTCATTACCATGAACAAGGGACCTGAGGCCTTTACTACAAAGCGAGCTCAACATACCCAGGGTATCTTCTCACCCTAAGAGCCAAGATCACGCTAAGTGATCCTACATTGCTGGTTATCAACTCGTGAAGTCAACCCAGGGTTTCTCAATCTGGATGTGAGGACGTTCACATGAAAGGGGTGGTGTTTGCAGCATGTCACAAACATGGACAAATCTACGTCAGCAGAGCGGCATATTTTACAAATGAAGAGCAAACGATAATATTAGACAAATACGAAGAAGTTAAACTCATAATCCAGGCTAAAAGTAACACAGTTGAAGCTGCCAAATGCAGGAAGAACAGCTGGCAAAATAAAATTGTCGATCTGTAAATGAACAGACAATATCACCGCCCTATCTAGAGCACGAGTAGATCTGACTTTAATTACTTTGTGTATTCCGTTAAATAAATATGAGGCTTATAGACTAGAATAGAAGACTAGAAGATACTTTATTACTCCTTTAGGGAAACAGTGGCACTTTTAACCTTCTTTCAGCTGCATCCCCGACTCCGGTGGTGTGAAACAGTCTTGGGAGCAAATAAAAAATAAAAATAAGGACATAATTCAAAGTGGTAAACAGGACTTACTTTCATGTCTTATAATCGCCCACAGCATACATAAAAGTACCAGTAGCAAAGTAACGCAAGGGAATGCATAGGTCTACAGTCTGCGGGACTGTAAACGCACAACTCTGACATATTTATTCATTTATTTGTTATTTGCTCCCAAATCTGTTTCACACCGTCGGCAATTCTTTTTCCAGCTGTCCTTTCTGCATTTGTCAGTTTAAACTGTGATGCTTTTAGCCTGGATTAGGACTGTAACTTTTTTGTATTTGTGTAATATTATTTTACGATCCGCGCGCCGACCTCTGATTGGTCAGTAGGCGGTGCTTTTATACAAGTTGATCTCTTATCTTGAACATATCCTGCAGGTAAGGTGTTCAACATAAGTTACCATGGTGATCTACCCCGGTAAGAAGTGAACCACTGTTGTAGGACTGAAAACCCAGGCTTAAACCTGAAGTTACCTCGCTAACAAATCAGGCTTGCATGTGCACCCAGTTTCCCAGTGAATGACATTTATAAAACAGAACCATGTATATGAACAGCTTTAATACTTATCATTTTAAGCATGTGCATATGAGAAGAACTTTGGTCAACCTAAAGCCCCTTGTGCTGTAAATACTAGTCATCACTAGTGTGTATTGTTCCCCAACAAATGCTCTGTTTACTCATTTTTGTTAAAGGGACTGTTTGTAACTTCTTAGTGTGGCAGCTGCCAATTCTCTGGTGCTTGCTGTTGTTTCCCTTTTCCCTGGTGTTTTTTTGGTTGAGTTGCTGAGTGATTAGAGGGTTATTCAGTTCACCTGTTGCGCAGGGTGTGGGGACTGGCTCTTAAATGATAGTTGAGAGCAGCTTGGTGCATTCCCCTCTTGGCCAATCAGGGTGTAACGACGCCCTTTCTGTAGGGCTTAAAAGAGGAGGGAAACTGCACACCCAGTGTCATTCTGATCTCTCCTTCACTCAATGCAACATGTGTTATCAGCTTTACCAGAAACTCTGGTCTGTTTTGGGCCCTTTTGGGATTCTGTGATCTTTGTGTTTTGTTTGTTGAGAGTGTTGACTCCTAGTTGGGGAAACAAGTTAAGTGCCAACCAATTAGGTTACCTGCACTGGGACGTTTAGGTACTATTTGTGCAACGATCTGGCTTGCCTTACAATAGCCTAACGCCTGCAGGCTGTATTTTTGTATTCTATTCATTTGTTGATTTTCAATGAAACCCTTTATACCCATTTCTTTTAGTGTATTTTATTTGGGAAAACTTTAAAGGAGGGTAAAAGGAAAAACACAAACCAATATTTCAGTTTCCTTAATTGTTTGTTAATATAGAGGCATTTGTTCATTATTGAAGAGGCATTTGTTCATTATTATTATTAAGAAGGCATTTTATTTTATATTATTATGTGGATGGGAACTGTTTTTCAGTCTTCTGACTGAACAACTAAAGTCTGGGGAACTCAGTACCGCCACATAATTGGCAACCACGAAGGGACACGTAACACAAAGCATAATCTTTCAATAAAGAGATTTAGTTTTGTGTCCCATCTTCTGATATCTATTTAGCAAGTGTATTTGAGTGTATATTTCTGAAATGTGTATTTGGAGTGTGGCTTGACTATTAGTCCAAATAATTACTAGTGACTATCCATCATGTCTTGGGAAGATCCAGACATTACAATGACCGCATTTGAACCATCGCTTGCGGAATTGGAATCCGAGCTTTCTCTAAATGTTAGCTTGGATATGCCTGTAGTTGGGCAGGAGGTGCACTTACGGGATGATGATGATGATGAAGAGGGATGGGTAGATGCTCCAGTAGAACCACAATTGTCTGTGGACACTCATCCTCTTTTGGCTTTAGAGGGCTTATTACTTCCGCCTTCATCCCCAGTTCCTGTAGCTCCTCCCACCCAGGAACACTCAGATTCGGATTTAGTCATTTTTGCTAATGCTGTAGAGTCGATGAAACTTGTGTTTAAAAATACAGTGGATTGGCAGCGTGAGTGGCTGTCAAACATTTCAAAGGGCATACCCATCGATAAAGCTCTAAAAATGTGTACTACTCTCATAACAAATGTGGTGGAGAAAGCAAGTAACCATTTGCTCGCAGAAGTAAGGGATTTTGGTTCAAAGTGCATAAATGCCATTCAGTGGAATGCACAATAAACACAGTCTGAGTTCCAAGAGTCCCTGATTACTGACCGTCAAAACTTGATGACCTCCATTACATCCGCGGTCACTGAAAACAAGGATGTACAACTTCTGGTGACCGAGGTGCATACATTGCAACAGCAGATGGGTTCAGTGCAGGCTACCCTTGAGTCTCTTGTGCGTCAACAGTGTGCACTCAATTCTCAGGTCAATTCAATACATAAGCGAGAGGAATGGGTCCTTAAAGAAGCAGTCACACCTGTTGCAGTTTCGTCTCAAGCACACACATATCCTGTTTCTCCAGTTGTTAAAAATGTGGTTTTGTTGCCTACCTCCGCACCTGTGGGAGTTCCTTCAGATTGCTCAGGAGCTGCTGCTCCTAAGGGTGAAATTTTCCAGGATGATGGTTGTAGAGTGACTGATGGCAAACTTCCAATTAAGATGTTTTTCCCTTGCTATGGCGGGCTTCAGGATGAGAAAGATCCTTTGGTGTATTTGCAAAGATGCAGTGACTTCCTGTCTCTGAAACCACTTACCCATGGTGAGATCCTAGCGACCATGAGAAGTGTATTGCATGGTTCTGCACGTGATTGGTGGGAGACTGTTAGGGAGAAAATCCATTCATGGGAGGAATTTCAGAGAGCTTTCCTATCATCTTTTCTTCCCGAGGACTATGTTGATGTTCTGGAAGAACAGATTCGAACCAGGGTGCAAGGAAGAAATGAGTCACTACGAGACTTTGTTTTCTCCTTTCAAGCACTTATCAAACGTTGGCACTCTTCGGCCACAGATGATGAGATTTTAAAAAGAATATTGAAGGCTATGAATCCCTTTCTGGCATGTTAGCTCCGTGGTCGGGTTACCTCCATAGATGAGATGATCCGCATTGGGAGTCAAATAGAAGTAGATTATGAAAACCAGAAAAGGTACAGGAGAACTCTGAACGAATCTCACAAAGCTAATGGTACAACAGAAAAGAAGGTTATAAAGAGACCTGAAATGGTTTTGTGTTGGCGTTGCCATGGTGAGCATGCACCAGGGTTCTGCCCTCAGTTTCATGTCTTCCCAGGTAGCTTAAAATACAGTGGACAGCAAAAGTCAGAGTCAAAACAGACTTCAGCGTCCAGTAAAAAAGGTTCCATGGCTACTGTTGCTAGTCAGCCTGCAGCCAAGAACTGCCAGAAGCAAAAGTCTACTAGTGTGGTGGGATCTCCATCTCACCCGCCCACTAGTCTAAAACAGTTGGTTGTGCCCATCACGGTACGTCAGCGTCATGGGAAAGCGCTTGTGGACACAGGTGCTACTTACACTTTATTGCATGTGAGTCTGTGGAATAAGATCAAAGGCCCCAATGAGTCCCTTGTATCATGGCAGGGTGGACCAATGTATCTTGCGAATGGCCAGCAAGCAAATCCTATTGGATGTAAAGTGCTGGAGTTCAGCATGCATGGTAACAGTTGGTTCGTACCTACCGCAGTACTGGATGCAGATGTGTTGGTGTATCCATTAGTTCTTGGTTTAGATTTTATGAGCATGAGTGGGCTCCAGGTCAACGTCCGGGACAAGGTATACTCTTTTGCTGGTGATGACACCACCAGGGTTTTCCCTTTCCAGCCTGCCCTGTGCCCTAGCGATGGTTGGGGTGTTCTGAGTGTGAGCAGTGTTGCTTTGTATACTACCTTACCACCTACATTACTGCTCTTGCCTGCTGTTAGTGATGACTGGTGTAACCTAGCTTGTATTCCTAAAGGTGATGACTTACTCAGTCTGCTCCATACTGCTGTTGCAGACAGTGGTTTAACAGGGAGGGAGGCTGAGAAATTGTACCAACTCTTGCTAAACAACCCGCGGGTCTGCACCACCACTTTAGGCCGTACCTCTGTGCTGAAACATAAAATCAAATTAAACAGTGATGTTGTGGTTACCCAGCGCCCCTATCGATTACCCCTACAAAAGCGGAAGATGGTTAAGGAGCAGATCGAAGAGATGCTTCAACAGGGTATCATTGTACCTTCCCATTCACCATGGGCATCCCCGATTGTAGTGGTGCCTAGAAAAGATGGTGGAACACCCCGATTTTGTGTTGATCTCCGCCGTGTTAATGAACGTAGCGAGGGAGATGCCTATCCTCTACCAACGATTTCTGAGATACTTGAATCTCTGGCAAGTTCAGCTGTGTTCACCACCTTAGATCTCAACAGTGGTTATTGGCAGGTAGAAATGGACCCGGAAAGCCAGCACCTCACGGCATTCGTCACATGTTTTGGATTATTCCATTTTCGGGTTATGCCTTTCGGCTTGAAGGGAGCTCCAGCTACCTTCCAAAGGCTAATGACTCAAGTGCTGAGGAGCTGCCTAGGAGAGTGCTGTATGGTGTACTTGGATGACATCATAATCTATTCCAAAGACGTCCAGAATCACTTTCATGACGTCCAGCGAGTGTTTGATTGCCTCCAGCAGGCTGGCCTTACACTCAATATTAAGAAATGCCACTTCTGTTGTCCCGAGCTTAAATTCCTGGGTCATGTAGTGAGCAAGGAGGGAGTGCAGGCAGATCCAGCAAAGACAGAAGCACTTTGTGACTACCCTGTGCCTAGAAACCTCAAGGAAGTTCAAAGGTTTTTGGGTCTGGCTGGATGGTACCACCGTTATGTCCCTAACTTTTCAATGATTGCGGAGCCCCTGAATGTGCTGAAAAAGAAAGGAGTCGTGTTTAAGTGGTCAGAGGAGTGTCAGAAGGCATTTCAATGTCTTAAAGACCATCTGACCTCTCCTCCTGTCCTTGGTCACCCTGATATGTGTAACACATTTGTCGTCTACACCGATGCAAGTTCTACGGGTCTAGGGGCAGTTTTGGCTCAGAGATCGAACACTTCCTCTAGAGAAGAGGTTATCGCTTATGGCAGCCGCTCTCTAACAAGGTCAGAGCAAAATTACTCCACGACAGAACGGGAATGTCTGGCTGTGGTGTGGAGTCTGGAGAAATGGAGACACTATCTGGAAGGGAAACCTTTCGTTGTTGTCACTGACCACTCTTCGTTGTTGTGGGTCTTTAACACCAATAAAGCTAGCTCCAGGCTTATACGCTGGGCACTGCGTCTGCAGGAATTTTCTTTTACGATTGAATATCGTAAGGGTAAGTTGAACAACGCACCGGATGCTCTGTCGCGGGCCACTGGTCCGGCCTCCCTTGCATTGTACACTCGTTTCCTGACACAGGATGAGAAGTTTGTACCTTTTCCTCTGACTGATGAGAATGTCTGGAAAGCCCAGAGGAGTGATCCAGACATCCAGAAAATATATCAGGCACTGCTCACTGATGACAAACCTGGCGGTGAAGCAGACTCCGGTTTTGTCATTTTGGAGGATACGGTTTACAGGAAAACCAAACATCTTGACCGTGGTGACCTATACCAGGTATATGTTCCACAGTCACTTCGTCCAGTCGTCTTGCATGCATACCACGATAACCCTTTGAGTGGTCATTTTGGACGATATAAGACCCAGCAAAGGATTCGTGAAGTTGCATACTGGCCGAAAATATGGACAGATGTCGCAGAATATGTAAGATCTTGTACTATTTGCCAGAAATATAAACCTGAGTCCAGGAAGCCTGCTGGCTTGCTCCAGCAGACAAAGGTAACGGAGCCATGGGAAATGCTTGGTTTGGACCTCATGGGCCCTCTGCCTCGTAGTTCCCTGGGAAACACCCAATTACTTGTTGTGGTAGATTATTATAGTCGTTGGGTTGAGTTGTTTCCTTTACGTAATGCTACTGCTTCCACAATCAGCAAATGTCTGCGGAAGGACATCTTTACACGTTGGGGTGTCCCAAAACATGTCTTATCAGATCGGGGACCTCAGTTCGCATCAGAGGTTTTCAAAGAGTTGTGTGATAGCTGGGGGGTTGTCCATAAACTCACAACTGCCTATCATCCACAGACTAACATGACTGAGCGTATTAACCGCTCACTAAAAAGCATGATAGCTTCGTATGTTGGAGAGAAGCATAAGAGTTGGGATCGTTTCATACCGGAGTTGCGTTTTGCCCTGAACTCCGCAGTCAATGAAGCCACCGGCTTTTCCCCAGCTGAGTTGCTGCTTAGAGGATCTTTGAAGGGACCTTTTGCCAGAGCTTTTGAGCCCTCTTCTCAGGTCCCACGTGCGCTGAAAAATGTCCAAGCTCTGGTAGAGTCCAATCTGGCACAGGCAAAAAGGAAACAGGCTCATACCTACAACAAAAACAGGCGACATGTCACATATGAAATGAAGGATAGGGTCTGGATGAAAGCCCATCCCGTCTCCAAGGCTGGCAAAAATTACACAGCTAAACTGGCCCCACGATGGATTGGTCCGTACCGCATTGTTGAGCAGGTAGGCCCTGTGAATTACAGGATTGTGCGTGAGGACACCGGAAAGGATCTAAGGGTGGTTAATGTGTGTGATTTGAAGGAGTGTCGCCCAACCTCTGTTGAAGTGGAGGCTCAGGAGAGAGAGGCGGTCATGCGCATTTTTCTGGACAGTGACACTAGTGATGAGGATGAATTTATGGGTTTTTTGTGACATTGTATTAAAGGTAAATAACTGTCTAAAGGATGTGTGTAAAACACCTTGGAGGCAGTGTTTATTATATGGGGGAGGGAGTGTGGCAGCTGCCAATTCTCTGGTGCTTGCTGTTGTTTCCCTTTTCCCTGGTGTTTTTTTGGTTGAGTTGCTGAGTGATTAGAGGGTTATTCAGTTCACCTGTTGCGCAGGGTGTGGGGACTGGCTCTTAAATGATAGTTGAGAGCAGCTTGGTGCATTCCCCTCTTGGCCAATCAGGGTGTAACGACGCCCTTTCTGTAGGGCTTAAAAGAGGAGGGAAACTGCACACCCAGTGTCATTCTGATCTCTCCTTCACTCAATGCAACATGTGTTATCAGCTTTACCAGAAACTCTGGTCTGTTTTGGGCCCTTTTGGGATTCTGTGATCTTTGTGTTTTGTTTGTTGAGAGTGTTGACTCCTAGTTGGGGAAACAAGTTAAGTGCCAACCAATTAGGTTACCTGCACTGGGACGTTTAGGTACTATTTGTGCAACGATCTGGCTTGCCTTACAATAGCCTAACGCCTGCAGGCTGTATTTTTGTATTCTATTCATTTGTTGATTTTCAATGAAACCCTTTATACCCATTTATTTTAGTGTATTTTATTTGGGAAAACTTTAAAGGAGGGTAAAAGGAAAAACACAAACCAATATTTCAGTTTCCTTAATTGTTTGTTAATATAGAGGCATTTGTTCATTATTGAAGAGGCATTTGTTCATTATTATTATTAAGAAGGCATTTTATTTTATATTATTATGTGGATGGGAACTGTTTTTCAGTCTTCTGACTGAACAACTAAAGTCTGGGGAACTCAGTACCGCCACATTACATGTATAAATCAATCCCGGTCGGTGTCCCATGCGCGCTCCCGTGTGGCTACGCTGTTCAGACTCAGACTCCAACACAAACTACACGGAAGCACCAAAACCTCTTTGTTGTATCTAGTGAAGCCCGTCTGTTAAACAGTGCTGGCCGCGATCGGAGGACGCGGGGGAGACCGTAGCTTTGGTCTCCAGGACCGGAGTCTCTGCTGTACTCTGCTCCTCTGCTCCTCTGCCTGCCTGCCTTCACTGACACACCGAGCTCATTCTCACTCTTTCGCTTCACTCTCACATGCATGCGCGCACACTCCACACTGCAGGAGAGTTAGTTTAGCTCTGAGAATATCTAGTGAATGTTCAGTGGACGTTTGTGCAGAAATAACTGCTGCAGCTCCTCCAGACCAACAGAGGTTTCCCGTGTCTTGTGAAGTGACGGAGCTCCGCTGAGAGAAACGTTATCGTCTCCGACCAAAACTCCGGTGTCTCCCCTGTTCCTTCCGGCCGCGGTCGGGAGGCTGAGGCAGGAAAAGCCAACACTAGGATCAGCATTGATTCATGGAGAGACCTTCGTCTGGTCAGCTAACATTACTGCCAAGCAGCTGAAATATAGAGTGATATTGTGCTTTTAGCTGACGTGTGTCGCCTCACTGTTTTGATCGATGTTCGTTCATGTCTATTTAGAGCGAGCAAGCGCGAGCCCGACGCTGACTTTCGTTGACTTAAAGGCCACAGGTGTCGCTGTTAACATGCAATTTCTGATTCTTACAAACAGTCCCTTTTAAAAAAAAATAAAAATAAATACTTTCTTAAAAGCAAAACTTTATATTTGGGACCTGTTTTTAAAGATTTTTGTCTTCTGTAGGAATGAATGGGCTTGGGACACAGACAAGGTTAGGATGTAGTAAAGTATTGTGTGGCAGAATATTGTGGGACTTGTTGACATTAAGAAAAACAGACCAGCCTTACCCTCTCAGAGAATGTTGACAAATTACCAAAAGAACATGTATAGTTTAAAGTCTTTCTTTGTAAATTCATCTTTAAAGTGCCAGCACAAATTGATGACGAGGACGGGGAAGTCCACAAGTGAAACAGTGACAGCTCATTGCTGTGGACAAAAACGTGCACGGCAGAGGTCTGGGATCCTGGAAAACCCCAATACCTCCGTTCCAAGTGACTGCATCTTCACTAATGTCCTGAGAGGGTGAGAAGAGGGCATACAACCACGGTCTGAGATCGGCGCCGGCTCACTGAAGACATCTCGAAACAATAAAGTCACTCAGACAAATTGTCCGGTAATGTGTGATTTTTAACATAATTCTGATCGCAAACAATGACTGTTGGAAAACAAAAGCAGAGTAAACGGTTCTGTGATTCTTCTAGCATAATTGTGATGACAAACAAAATGTATTTGGGGAAAAAGCAGCCAAATAAGCCTAATGCTGGAAATACTGTCTTAGCCCTCACATGCTGTTTAGAGTCAACATTCTGACCTATTTTGTTTCTTTTTAACCTGCATTGGAAATCAGTAAAACACCACAAAGCTGTTCTGCTAGCCTTATAAATTTATTTTGTGCAGCTGATACACAGGGTTGTTGTTGTTGGAGGGTTCTCTGAGTTCAAATTTGAACCATCTTTATTCAAAAGGCACCATTCAAAAGTGTTTTTTGCTTTGGCAAATGCCTGTGTATGTGGGAAGAGAGGAAAAAGAGAGGAGGCTGACTGTTTTGTGCCACTGGTGGTATGATGCTTCTGTCGTGGGAAATAAGGGAAAAAGAGAGGAGGCAAGTAGGTCTATTTATTTCAGTGATTATATAAGACAAATTACAAACATTAAGACAAAGTGTAAAAAAAACACAAAAAAAGCACATTGCAATGGACATTTAAGAAGTATGGTCCTGACCTGAAAAAGAGTCATGAGATAACTGAATGAGTTTGTGCTGCATAGATGGAGTTAACTTGACTTGTTTTTTACAATAATAAGAAACCTTATTGGTCCCCATCATATTGTGCACTGTTTTGCACCTTTTAGATATGAGCCATTTCATTAATTCAAATTAGCAGTGATGTACTGCAATTAAGGATGATGGGATTAGTCATCACTAATCGGTTGACGTTTTGATGTAACAGCAACCCCTAGCAGTATGTTGTGAAAGTGCAGCCTGCAACAAAGTTTGTTTTTATCCCCCACCTAGCGGCTGGCGCTGCTGGAGGCTGCAGGGTCCTTTTTAGCTCTTTCCCTCTTCTCTGTTCATTCAGCTTAGGTGCTGAAGAAAAAAAAAAGAGAGAAAAAAGAAAAGAAAATTTCATTAAGGATTAAAACACCTACAGTATTCATTCATTTATTATTAGGTATTTATGAATAAAGAATGATTTTAAATTTGGTATAGAGGCTTGTGGGTCAGAATACGACAGCATGTAATGACATGTTCACACCAAATGCTTAGCCTATCTATGGTATAGCCTAAACAATAACATTGCAACCATACTTATGCCTGGATGATCTTATTTGTATTAAGTGTTGATGGAGCAGCTACAATGTTAGCATAGCCTAGCACTGATCAATCCAAACTCCATTCAGAAAACAAGCATTTTAAGAGTTGTTTGCATCTTGTTGACAGACCTGACAAAGCATTAAAAAAAACTTTTTACAAATCTGCATCATTATGTAGTTATTCCAATATCCTTTTGACCCGTATATCGCAATTAAATCACAGCAAAATCTGTTTATTTGGGATTCACACCGCTGTAGTAAACTGGATTCATTTTGTCAACGTGTGACTTGCTAGTGTCACACCTAGAACAACACCTTGGCCACCACCCACAGTGTGGAGGGGCAGTAGCGAGAGAAAATGATATGATCAAAAACAAACTGATCAAATGTTGTGTTGCTACAGGACTGAGCTGGAAAAAGCCGCTCCCTTAGTCTTAACACAGATGAGAGCATGCATCAGACAGAGATATAATCTGTCCTTTGGAAATCCTATTTTGGCAGACTTTTTTTTCATGAAATTTTTCGACACACAATAGTATGACTTTTTTTTCATGAAATTCTTCAACATACAATGTTATGACTTTTTTGACTCGAAAAAAAGTCATAGTACACTATGTCGAAAAAGTCATAGTATTGTATGTCGAAAAAAATATTAGTATAGTTTATCCAAAAATGTCATAGTATTGTGTGTTGAAAAAATAAAAGTCATAGTATATCAAAAAAAAAGTCGTAGTATAGTATGTCGAAAAAATAAGTCATAGTATAGTACGTGAAAAAAATTAAAACATTTTAATAAATAGTATGTACATTTTTTTTTTTTTTTAAAAGTCATAGTATATCATGTCGAAAAAAATCCATAATATAGTATATTGAATAAAAGCCATAGTAAAGTATGTCCAAAAAGAGATATAGTATAGAATTAAACAAATTTTAAAAAGAAAACTCAATGTATAGTATGTAGAAAAAATAGAAAAAAAGTCATAGTATAGGATGTGGAAAAAATAAAAAAGTCATAGTATAATATATCGAAAAAATAAAAAAAAAGTCAAAGTATAGGATGTGGAAAAAAATAAAAGAAGTCTTAGTAGAGTATGTCGAAAAAATTAAAAAAGTCACAGTATATTATGTTGAAAAAAAGTCACAGTATATTATGTTGATAAAGTCATAGTATAGTATGTCGAAAAAATTAAAAAGACATAGTATAGTTTGTTGAAAAAATAAAGAAATCATAGTATATGTTTGTGACAGTTCTCAGTCATCCAGGTCATGGTATCTGAGTAAGCAATTGGACTTGGTTTAGATTCTTGAAGACGTTTCACTTCTCATCCAAGAAGCTTCTTCGGTTCTGGGTAGATCACAATTGAACCCAGGAATTTAACCTCTGTGAGGTTGTTCGCAGAATAATAGAAACCACTCAGTACATTGGTGCTCCTAGGCTCCTCCTGGGCACCTGGGCATTTTTTGGACAGAGAGGAAGGGTGGTTTGAAAGAGGAGTGAAAGAAGCCATCTATGCCAAAGTAGAGAAGCCAACACTCAACAGAGGAGGAGGCCTAAGGCATCACCTGTCTTCCACCTACAATGCTGCCCTGGCATCTCTTCCCAAGAGATTAAACAACCATTCACACTTGACCTCACTGGACAGTCATTCACACCTGGCATCAGCTGACTCTAGCGACTCCAACGACCCATGTCGTGAATACACTAGGCATCAGCTGGACCAATAACTACAGTGGTCACACCTAGGAGCACCATTGTACTGAGTGGTTTCTGCTAACGACACCACAGAGGTTAAATTCCTGGGTTCCCCTACCATTTAGCCAGAACTGAAGAAGCTTCTTGTATGAGAAGTGAAACGTCTTCAAGAATCTAAACCAAGTCCAGTTAATGCTGATTTAACCCTTACTCGAAGTCATAGTATAGTATATTTTTAATTTTTTCGACATACTATACTATAGTATTCTTTGCCATACTTTTTTTCGACAAACTATACTATGACTTTTTTTATTTGTTTTACATACTATACTATGATTTTTTTTACTTTTTCGACATATTTTAAGACTTTTTTTATTTTTTCTACATACTATACTATGACTTTTTTTCGACATACTATAGATGGAAGCACAGGTGGTTATACCTGCTGGGCATTTCTGCCTGTCGCACCTCCGACGATGCCACTGGGCTGGCTTCAGTGTCGTCAGCCGGGAGCCACCCTTCACTGATGTTTCGCTCCATTAATCCCGGAACATCTCGAGGTGGTGGAGCAGCGGCAGGGACGTCTCCAAAGCCGCCCCCTGCAGCCAGCCTTAGGACCCTTCCTTTCCCCACGCCTTGTCCTTTCTTCGAAGCCAGAACCAGAAGCTCCCTAGCTCCCTGCCTCTTCCGCAAGTTCTTTGAGCGCCTTCTTCAGCTTGGAGCCTGTGATCCCCAGCAACCTCAGGAGCCGCTGGGTGGTTGTTCCAGCATAGCCTCTGCACCCAACTTCCACTGGACAGGTGACCGCCCCCCATCCTGCTTGAGAGCACTCGCCTGCCAGTTCTGAGTACTTTTCCTTCTTTCTCTCGAAGGCAGCCTCTATCCCCTCCCCATGGGACAGTCAGTTCGCCCCCTTGCTGGACAAGCTGGACCAGCCTCTGTGATGTTGATGGGCTGGCCTTGTTTGCCTCCAGCCTCCAGGATTTCGGCTAGCTTATGCAGCACCCAGTCGTGGCGCCATCTGTACCGGCCCTGCGTTAGCGCCGCTTTACATTCAGAAAGAATGTGCTGCAAGCTGTGTTTTTTGGAGTTGCAGAATTGGCAGGTCTCCTCTGTGCCATACTAGAGGTGCAGATTCCAGGGACTGGGAAGGGTGTCATACGTAGGCCTGATCAGGAAGCTCCGCCTTGCTTGGGGCATGTTCCACATGTCTGCCCACGTGATGGTTTGGTTTATCACCGCCTCCCAGGTTGTCCATCTGCCTTGCTGTTGCAGAGCTCACCGCTCTGATTTTGTAGCCCTCTTCTTCCACCTTTGTGACTTCGGAGATCACAAGGTCTTTCCTTTCTTTCCTCGATGCTTTGGACCACGTCTTGGGTGCTGGTCCCCACCCAAAACCGGCTCTGTTTGGCTGCAGCAGCCCGACAATCTCCTGGTGTTTTAGGCGATTGATAGCCTGGTTGACTGCCTGTGTTACATCCCACTTGCGTCCTGTGCAAATTTGGGCCTTGATGTTTTGGACAGACGTGTCAGGTGAGTCTCTCAGCTCGAAGACAAGCCTCACCTTCTCCTGTCTGTAGCCCAAGTTGATGTATTTCAGTGGGAGCTTCAGGGTGGTTCTCCCAAACAGTGCAGTGTTGGCCAGACATCGAGGAAGGCCCAGACCATTTGGGGATGTAATTGTTGGCTTTTGCGTCCAACTTCAGAGCTGTTGTTGAGGTGATGTCGCACAACTTTAGAGGCCACATCAGACGTTGGTATAGGGTGAACTGGTAACACCACACCTTGAATTTCACTCTGCTTCGCTGTCTGGATCTGTTCCCAGATCATAGCAGAGTGCTTCACGCAGCCAGGAAACCCTGGGATGCCTGTCTTCTGACAGCTGGTATCGATGTAGTTGTTTGCCAGAAGGTAGCTGGTCATGCACTTTGCCATTACCGAGAAGAAGATCTTCCCTTCCACATTCAGCAGGGCTATACCTCTGAATTGGCTGATGTTGTGGGAGTCTTTTTCTTTCGGGGTGAAGGTGGTGACCGCTCTGCTCCATGCTGGAGGGATGGATTGGTTCTTCTAGGCAAATCCCATCAGTCTCCACAAGAGCTTCAGGATCCTTGGGACAGTTACCCTATACCCTATAGGGTACTCCGTTTAGTCCAGGTGCTGATGCAGCTCTCGCTCGCTCTACCACTTGCTTGACTTTGGACCATCTGGGGGGAGTGGTGTCAAACTGAGAGGAGGGCTCGGGTGGGAGGGGTACGTGTCCTGGGGATCCGAGGGGGCTCTCCTTTTGGCTGTCACTGAGCTGGTCTTTGATGTATTCCTCCAGCTCCTGCTCGTTAGTCTGCAGTTTCCCCGTTTTCTTCTCCTCCAGCAAGCCTCAGGCGTACTTGAAAGGGTCCCTGAAGAAGCTCGCCCTTGCTTTCTCCTTGCGGCTTCTGCGTTTCCTGATCCTCTCAGCTCACCTCAGGTGGTTGAGTCTGGTTCTAATCCGGTTCCACAGGTTCTGCAAGCCCTCCTTCTCCTCATTCTCAGCTCTTCTCTATGCCTTCCGCAACAGCCGTTGCTCCTTTACCAGCTGGAGGATTTCTCTCTCCCGTCTCCCAGTCTGCCTGGGGACGATCCTCCTCTGTGGCATCTCTCCAAATCTTCCCTTGCCTTCCTCGTAGATGATATGTGCAAAGATGTTCAGTTTGGAGGTTGGGCTGCCCCTTAGCGTGTTCTGGACGGTGATGTGTGTGCTCTCGTTGAAGCCTCTCCATGCCACTTGACCTTGGGTTTCCGGGCTGGTTTCTCGGAAGTCTCTGTTGTGGGTTCTCTCCTTGGTGTTTCGCTCTGATGCTCCTGCTGGCGGCCGTGCTGGTGTTGTTGCAAATCCTGCTGGGAAGGCTGATGTTGCTCTCTCTCACCAGCTGCAATGGTGGCATCAATAGCACTGTGGTGCTCAACCTGGCTATGATTACTCCTTGTCTGACCTGCTGGCGCAGTGCAAGTTTGCATCTGGTTGCTGCCGCCGCATTTTGCCTTCTCCTGGTGGATTCGTAGGCCCAGGTAGGTTGTTACTTTGGACCACCCGCAGCCGCATTTTCTGAGGATCCTTTGATCGTTTGTCGTTGCCGTTCCAGTCGTTGTGGTTCCAGTCGTTGTGGTTACAGTCGTTGACATGTCATCTGTCCTGGTTGGTCCATCTTCCATCCCAAAGTCATAAAAAGGTAATACTATAGTACACTCAAAAAGTCATAAAAACGTCACAGTATAGCACGTTGAAAAGTCACAGTGTTAGTATGTCAAAAAGTCATAAAGAAGTCATAGTATAGCATGTCGAAAAAAGTTCAAAAAGTCAGTATACTATGTCAAAAAGTCATAATATACAAAAAAGTCTTAAAAAAGTCACAGTGTTAGTATGACAAAAAGTCATAAAAAACGTAATAATACGCTACTATGACTTTTTCATGACATACCATGACCTTTTTATAAAATACTATACTATTACATTTTATAACATACTAAGCTATGACTTTTTCATGACATACTATATTATGACATGACTTTTTTCAACACACTAAACTATGACACTTTATGGCATACTATAGTATGACGTTCTTTGAAATTTTTATGACATACTAAAGTTCCACTATGACATGACATTTTGATGGCATAGTATACTATGACTCTTGTATGACATGTTTATGACATACTATACTATGACAATTTATGACATGGTGTAATGTGACTTTAATTACATTTTATGGCATGATATACTATGGCATTTTATGACACACTATATTATGACTTTTTAGTGACATTTGTATGACATACTACACTATGACTTCTATATGACATTTATATGACATATAAACCAACACTTTATGACATTATGTTACATACTACTCTGACTATTTTTATGACATTCTATACAATGACTTTTTAATGACATTTTATGGCATGGTATACTATGACATTTTTATGACACATTACTATGACCTTTTAATTACATTTATATGGCAAAATATACTATGGCATTTTTAAGACATACTATAAAATGACTTTTTAATGAGATTTTTAACATACTATATTAGGACTTTTTAATTGCATTTTATCTCATGACCTGTTCATGATATTTTATGACATACAATACTATGAGTTTTTAATAACATTCTTATGACATACTATAGTATGACCTATTAATGACCTTTTCATGATATTATTATGACATTTTATCACATACTATACTATGACTTATAATAAGTCATTCAAACATTTATAACATATTGGAATTGATCATTTAGGTGTTCCTTATAGTGAGCACGTTTGTCTGGGTTAAATTGATCACTATAACCAAATGTTTTTTGTTGTGCATCATTTCTCATGCAGATTACCATCGAATTGACATTTGTATATCTATTACATGAATACAAAGTAATGAAACGGGCCGCTTCGCTATTTACTGGCTTGCTGTCAATTCTTCTACCTTTTCCCTCACCCAGGGTGAGGCATTGCCGTTTTTGGCCGGCTCTGCAGCGCGAGCGTGCATGCAGAACAGCGCCCCTTTGCCGGGGCTCCCGGTTCTCCTCGTTCCCTCACACATGGAGGGAGATGGGCGCCGGTCTGCATGAGGGCGTCTTCACCCACAGAGCTTTCACCTTTGCATTTGTTTTTTTATTCAGAGAAAATTAATTTCCTTTTCCCGTTATGATATCAATGTGCACGCAGCATCAGCCACAGGTATTCAGCTGGAGAGCAGATGGTCTGCTCCGGTACAGTCTATGCATCAAGGTAGTAAAGTAAAAAACAAAACACAAATTCATTTAATGTCAGTTTAATGTAGTTTTAAAATGTTTTTCATTTAAAATGTTTTTCAATATGTTTTAATGAACGAAAAGACCCAAAATGGACACTGTGAGCGGACTACTTGACTACTATAAGTGAATTATTTAAACAGCATCTGTATAGGAGTGATTCTGTCCCCAAGTTTTTTTATACAAATAAGCGGTTTCCACTGTAATTAGCATATTAATTCTTAAGTTATGGCCAAAAACATGTTTTGTGAATTCAGTGACCTTGACCTTTGACCGCCAAATTCTAATCAGTTCATCCTTGAGTCCAAGTGGACGTATTGGGCCAAATTTGAAGAAATTCCCTCCAGGCGTTCCTGAGAGATCGCATTCACGACAACGGACAGCCCGAAAACATAATTCCTTTGGCCACGGCTGTTGTGAGGCATTAAAACAGACCAGCCTTATTCACTCAGAGAATGTTGACAAATTACCAAAGAAGCATGTATAGTTTGAACTTTTTTATTCATATTTTTTTAGTTCTTTTTACTTTTTTGCTTTACGAAACAAATGTTTGCAGATGTCCTATGAATAAACAACAGCACCCTTCCTCCTTAAAAACAGGGGTCAGTCACCACTGCTTTATCAAGAAAAGAGACTCTTCTTGTCCAATTACAACCTCTCCAGATTCCCAAAGTGACTCTTATTTCCTGTATTTGACATTCGTTTAAGTGCATTAGTAGACAACATAACCATTTCGATTAATGTGCAATAGCTGAGTTTATGGTCAATGCGAAAAGATATATACATTGCAGCTATGACTCACATTAACTGTCTTTCTACACTTGAGCTAGCATCAGAACTGGAGAGGGAGACAATCGCAACGCAAGGAGTCTCCTTTCAAGCACAGCCTTCGTAAACAGCAACCTTTACCTACATCATCGTCATCAGGATTAACTAGACTCTTTTGTCACCTGTTTTCCTCCAGTAAGACAAAAAGGTTAATAGATAGAATGGTTTAAAATAAAGTTTAGTGATTGTGCTTTTAAAACCAAAGTAAAACAAATAACAAACATTGACAACAACACGAAACATAACAGTGCATTACAAAAAACAAAATTAAAGAAGAAAAAAAAAATCCCAATGTGGCACTTTCTTGGGGCAGCTAAATAATATAGCAATTTACAACATGGATGGAAATGATAAAATAATAATTATATTAACTGGCATAATAAAATTAGAATTCACAAAATAAAACAAGGAAGACAAATTTGAGGTACCACAGTGGGTAAAACAAGAGGACATCATGTATACACGTATATTTACAGACAGTCCACCCCTCTCTGCTTGCAGCTATTGTATTACAGTAACGTCTGACTGTATGGGCCCTCCAAAGTTCTTGTTGAGGCAAGCAGAGTCATGTCAATGTCTGGAGTAGGATTTCACTCCATATTGCATTGGAATTAAACATAAATATACTACTGCGTATTTTGTTTTGAATGCACCATTCTTTTATCTTCAGACACTCTTTCCTTTTTTTTAAATGGACATAAAAAATGATAAGTTAGAAAAAAGAACATTTGTTTGTTTTCCAGATGTAAAGAAACACTACTGATGTACAGTATAATGGCAGCCAACATGACGGTGAATTACTGAGATATTTAAAATTGTAAGAGAAACAATGGTGCTCCACTCTTGGAAAAATCAGGACAGTTCCTCGTTTCCTCCTCTGTTCTTCAGCTTTCTACCATCTAGGTAAAAAAACAAAACAAAAACATTTTGGTGAACATCCATCTTTAATAACTACAGTGATAAATCCTCTAGATATTAGCTTATTGCAGATATGTAAGCCAATAAGTAACAACATACATAAATGTGGAGCTAAACAAAACAAATCTAAGGGATCCGTCTCAAGATTGTATTTTAAAAATTGCTATGGTCATTGTATTTTTTAAACTCTTAAATATCGATATCATCAGATCTGTTGAGTGATTGCTTGTGTACTTGATAATCTTTGACATACTATACTATGACTTTTTCATGACATGTACCCCGGTGACATTGGGAGCTGTGTTGCTGGGGATAATAGCTTCTGGTAGGATCTCACAAAAAAAAGTGGTCACATTGGGTGCAATGTGAGCTGGGCAGCAGGCAAGACGGGGACCTAGGCGTGCCTACCCCTGGTATTGCCGACTGTCTCTAGGGATGTGTAACGTCACCTCTCTGGCGGGAAGGAGCCAGAGCTGGTGTGGGAGATGGAGTCGTATCAACTAGACATAGTTGGGCTGGTACTGGAACCAAACTCCTGGAGAGGCGCTGGAGGGTATGGGGATACTTACGAGTACCAGACTGAGCATGCTGTGTTGAAGTCCTCCACAGAGAACTGAGAGGAAGTCTCTGACTGTTGTTTGTGCGCATGTGCCAAACAGCAGCTCAGAGTACCCAGCCTTCTTGGAGTGGATACCCTGGGCCAAAGATCGATGATCGACTTTGTGGTTGTACCATCACATCTGCAGCCGTGAGTTTTGGACATTCGGGTGGAGCAGAGCAGATCTGTCAACTGATCACCACCTGGTGGTGAGTTGGATCAGATGGTGGGGACGGCTGACGGACAGACATGGCACACCTAAATGTGTAGTGAGGATGAACGAGGCCCCTGTGCTCAGCCAGGAATGTTTATTTTAGAGTGCTAGAAAGGAGGCTCCGACTGGTTATCGGGTCAGGATGAGATTCAGTACCTCAAAGTCTGAGGCCATGGTTCTCTGCTGGAAAATGATGGGTTGCGCCCTCTGGGGTGGGAGGGAGTCGCTGCCCCAAGAGAGGGAGTTCAAGTATCTTGGGGTGGGGTGTTCACGAGTGAGGGTAAAATGAAGCGGGAGATGGACAGACAGTTTGGTGTGGCGTCAGCAGTTATGCTGGCTTTGTACCGGACTGTTGTGGTGAAGAGGGGGCTGAGCTGGAATGCAAAGCTCTCAATTTACTGGTCCATCTACGTTCTGACCCTCATCTATGATCATGAGCTTTGGGTAGTGACCGAAAGAATGAGATTGCGGACTGAAGTGGCTGAAATGACCTTCCTTCGTAGGGTAGCTGGGCTCAGCCTTAGAGATAGGGTGAGGAGCTCAGACATCCTGAAGGAGCTCAGAGTAAAGCAACGCTGCATCTTCTTGTCTGTCCTGGGAACGCCTCGAGGTTCACCAAAAAAACGTTGCAGGGAGTGAGATGTCTGAAATAGCCTGCTGCCCCCTGTGACTTATTTTATGACATACTACTATGACTTACTGACTTTTTAATACTGACTTTTTCATGACATTTTTATGACATCCGCCCGGCATCTCAGGAGGGGGAAACGGCCCAAAGCGTATGTATGCCAAAAGCGAGAGCTGTGTTCGGACTCGTTTCCTGTGGGGGTTGGCCTCCGCCGGGGCTGCGCTTTGTCATCAATCCTGTTTGTGATATTCATGGACAGGATATCGAGGTGTAGTCGGGGGGAGGAGGGTTTGCAGTTCAATGTGCTGAGGATCTCATTGCTGCTTTTTGTAGATGATGTGGTCCTGTTGGCATCATCGGTCTGCGACCTCCAGCACTCACTGGATTGGTTCACAGCCGAGTGTGAAGCGGCTGGGATGAGGATCAGTACCTCTAAATCTGAGGCCATGGTTCTCAGCAGGAAACTGATGGATTGCCTACTAGGGAATGAGTCCTTACCCTTGTTTACAATGGGAAGTGAGATTGGCCGGAGAAGCGGGGGCGGTATTGCATTCTCTTTACCGCACCGCAAGCGTTAATGTCAAGCCCTGCCTACAGTACCTGCGGCACTGTAGAAAAACGAGTATCATGTTCTCAGTATTTTCATGACAATCATGAAATCCCTAAGTACTATAATATGCCATTTTGTACCTCAAGCTCTTCATCTCCTGGTTGGAAGGCCCCCGTGGTGTTGAGGCCCATGTCTGCAGGGTTCCTGCGGCCTCCTTCTCCTCTCCGCCGGCCCCCTGAGCCCCTGGAGGACATGGAGCTGGAGGAGCTTGGGTCCCGGGGGCTGTTGACTGTGGGGAACTGTGGTCGGCTATAGGGCAGAATGTCCTCTGAACCTGAAGGACAGAGATCAGTTGTTGGAGGAATTGAGACTTGCATAATCAAAAACACTGCACACAGCATTGAGGGATTCCCTCACATTGTATTTGTTGTTGTACCTGCGTGTTGGCGTGCCTTGTTGGCGGTGCTACCCTCATGTTTATTCCCTTTCCCTCCATGAGCTGTCTTTTGTCTCTCTTGAGCGTCTTTGCGTTCAGATGAGCTGGTTCTGGTGTCCGAGCCCTCTCTGGGCCGATAGCTCCCCGTTCCTCCTCTCTTATCTCGACCCTCTCCTGCTTTGGGGGAAATCACTCCCCGGCCCTCCAGGACTGCCTTGGAAGGGTGTGTAGGCGACTTAAGCCCTGCTGGAGGTGGGATGGGAGGAGGGGGGAGATCTGAAGGATAAACACAGGAAGTAAAAACACATTAACCACAGACATCAAAAACTAGGGTTTAGTTAATTGCACAAGACTGAGGAACACAAGTCTGTGTACTTTTGAACCTGTAGTGTGTATTATCTGTCACTCAGTTGTCTCACACCTGCAAGGTGATACACAAACACAGCTGCAGTGTGTGTACATACTGTACACATACTGTAGCCAAGCCGAACAGAAACTCCTCCGTGCAGACAGTAAACAGAACAGATGACATTAGAGAGGCCGAATCTGGCCAGAGAGTTATGAGATTTGAGCGAGAGGCAAGAGTGGAGGAAGAGGGGAGCATGACGGTCAGCAGCTGGCTCTCTGACCAGCTCCACTTCCCCTGTCCATGAATCAATGCTGCTTGTCCTTGAGCCATTATTCATATGAGGCGAGCCAGTGGGCCGCCTGGCCTCTCACACATCACACTGCCATCTAAACAAAACGCAGAGAGAAAAGCCTTGTCTGCATGCGATCAATGGCTTTTCATCTTCTAATCAGCTTCTGACCTGAAGGATGTTTTTGTCGGCAGCCAGATCCATAATCCACATGGGATTAGAAAGTTAATAAACATAGCAAGTGCCAACTCTTACACCTTGCTTGCATTCCGAAGGCTACCTTAGACTCTTAAGATTGTGGAACACTGGACTTTGTGGAGAATCAAAGCTTTTTTACACACGAAAAGGCTAATGGTGGCTAACAGGTGATGTCTTTGCTGCGTCTTGTTGGCGGAATCAGGCAGCTTCAATACACTCTTCTGATTATCCTCCACCTCCATCCACTCCTCCTGAATACAAAAGGGGGCCAGTCAATATCATACAGCAGAGAGGCGTCTGCAGTTTTTTAATATCTCTCTTGCCTCCTGAGTCCTGCCTCGGTCTGAGTCCGATCAATGCCACAGTCTGTGAGATATGGCTCACTACGAGGGAGGAGCAGAGCGCCTGTTAGACTTATGAGGAAATATCGCCGAGGACAGAGCTCAGGTCTGAAAAGTGTCTCTGGGCTTGCCAAGGAGGCTGTATTGGAAGACCTGGTGGTTAATTAGGCAGACGAGGCTGAGACAGATCAAAACAGACAGGAAAGGGTTAAGTTCAGAGAGGAGGTAGACAACGGCATTAGAGTCAAACACAATATGAGTCATGGGTGGAATGTAACTTGGGAGTGTCCACATCCACTGTGCAAATGAGAGTGGAATGAGTAGGTCAGAGAGGGGTAAGGGGTGGGGAAGGGAGGCTGCTGGGGCGTAGAGGGTGGGGCGGGGGGTTGCTGGTCTTACTGCCGCCTTAACTGATGGTATTTATGTGTATTTATTGTGATGCTGTCTGGATAGTAGTCTCAGTCTAGAGTAACTGGACGGGTAGAGAGAAATCACATTATAGAAACACAGTAATACACAATATAGCATATAGTGTTTTCTGTCTTTACTGTCCTTTAAATTTCATGGAATCACCTTCCCTAACCTAACACCTCAGCACCAGTCTTCCAGACCACAGACGGGGTATGTAGGGTGGGGGTTGAAGGGAAGACGGGGGGGGCAGGGGAGGCAATAACCTCCAAATGAAAAACAATCCATTCAGATCAAATGCAATCAGCGGGAGGACTGATGGACAGACAGAGCTGCAGAGCTGTCAGTCCGCCCCCTCGCTGCTCAAACAAAGACGGAGAACGGAGGAGAGGGGAGCACGGGAGAAGAGGAGAGAGTGGAGAGGGATGGAGAGATCACTCCAAAGGGAGGGGCAGCGGATGGGGAAGAAGCCAGGATGTAAGGATGATGGCAGGAGGCGGAGGTTCGGGGTGGGGGTGGGTTGGATTTTCTGCAGTGATATAGCTGGTCTGGCTCCCAGTGAGTTGGATATTAAATCTCCCTGTCAAGTGCTTCCAACACTCAAGGACACCTGACACTAAGAGGAGAGCCAGCTCTGGGACAGCACATACTGTACACAGCAGAGCGAGCGTTTGCAGATAAATAATAAAAATATATATATATTTCCACAAGATCAACGCGGAGAAGAAACAGCCAGAAGAAGTGGCTTTCCACTGGTAGGCCGTGTGTTCTAAAGAATGATGCTGTAAAAAGTCAATTGCTCTTTTACTTAGCAACATTAAAGCTTTTCCTTCTGTGTACAGCTGCTCCGGTATTTAGCCCCTGTTTGGTTTATGTTCAGCTCCTGCCGAGTGAAAGGTGGCACTTCACTATGAGCCACAGCACCTGGATCAATTTCATTAGTGGCTAAGAGTGGAGAGACATCCCAGTGTCAGCATAGCCAAGCTGGGCAGAGCTCCCCTGAGACCACCCCCACCCCACCTCCACTCCTCCACTCCTCCCCCCCACGGCCCTGGCCTCCAGCCCACCGATCGCCCGATCTGTTCAGCACCGTCACAGATTAGGAGTGATGCCATGTATGCATGTGCATAAACACATGAGAGAAGATGATTAAAACTCTGGCTCACGGCACACCCATACTCAGTCATTTACAGACACTACATTACAGTCAACTGCACTTTTCCCTTCCATATCTGTAGAGGGAATAGAGGCAGAGTTATTGATACAAACTGGCCATCTGTGTACTTGTGGGATACAGCTAAACTGCTACGTGTCGGTCTCTTTACTCCTTTACTTTTACAGACAAACATACATACGTACCAAATACCAACTTAGAGTTTCTAACATATGGAATATTTTTGATAGTTGCAATATTTCAGACCTTTATCAGACCTATATTATACGCTGCAACATAAATTGAGATTATTTTCTATAAATTATACTCCAGGCCTGAAACGAAGGTTTACATAGTATTAAACACGATTTTTGTAGTTTGTAGCAACAATTTAGCTCACTTAATATCAATTATTTGGGTAGGAATCTACAACATGTAGTACATATCCAGCTTGCATGATTTTTAAACTTTCATCATGAAAATTGTTTGAAATGTTAAATATTGTATATTTATAATAATGCAGTTTATTCATGTGTACCTTCATTGTAGGCTTCACGTCGCTGGTTCCCTGGATGAGCTGCAGGATGCTGTTTCTGCTTCTTAGGAGGCCTCCTGTGTACAGCTGCCATACTCATGCTACTGTCTGTAGACACCGGGCTGCCAGGACGGTGGCCTGATGGGTTTATTTGGTATTTTCGTGCTGAGAAAACAAACGGAGGAATTGTTTGCTTTACCATTCCTCAAATTTCTTGCAGAAAAAATTGTGTGTGGATGTGAACCATATAAAACCTACCTGAAGCTCCTCCGACTTCGTGGCCCAGTGTGTTGGGATATTTGGCCACCCTGAGGCCCGAATACTCTGCAGCTGCGGCGACTGCTTGAGCAAAGTCAGCGTCAGTGAAGAAGGATCCATCTGAAGAGCTGACGGCACTGGACCTGCCTGAAGAGACATTATCCTCTTCAGAAGCCGACCCCCATCCGTTGATCATGGAGCCGGTCACCGAGCTCTCCAGGTCGCCCATGCTGGACGCAGGCGTCTGTTCAAGCCCTCGTAGCAGCAACCTTCGCGGATGCATCTGGGGATGGTGGGGGTGTGTGTGGGGGTGGGTGTGGTGGTAGTGCATCTTGGCCACCTCTGCATCTGTCTCGTCACCTTCCTCCTCCTCTTCCTCCAATATATCCTCCTCATCCTCCTCCTCCATACCGTCAGTGTCCAAGGCCAACGGGCTGGTGATGTACCCATATGTGTGTGAAGGAGAGTGGGGCCTTGGAGGGGGTGGGGGGCTCACAGCGTGGCGCCTGCAAACAGGTGAGAAAGCCACAGTATCAGAAACCCATCATATTTTGGATATATTATGTACAAGAAGTCAAATCCACCGGCCACTTATCATGGGACCATACTGCTGATTTTGCATTTGTTAGACAATTAACTACAAATCACATGTATTTTACATTGACTGATGATTTTCTGAAGTACACTTAAGCACATTAAACAATATTTGAGAGTTTATTGCAATGTTTTCCAGATATCAGACCCAGAAAAAATAACAACAATGATTTGAATTGGATTTCTTACTTTAAAAAGGTTTCAGTTTGGCAATTTAATCACAAATTTATGAAGCCTCCATTTCTTTGAGCACTAACAATAACAAGTACCAGCTCACAGCTGGATTACCACACAATTATGATATTACTTTGACAAAAAATACATTTTAGACCTTGACGCATAAACTTATTTCAAACAACTTTCAAATCACTGCAAGTGGATTTTTATGCAGTACCAAAATGAGCTGAAACAAATGGCTCCCTTGAAGGTAAGAAATCAATCTGAAACCTAAGATATTATTTGAAAAATGGCCAACAGTTCTATGCAATATAGGATTTGAAGTTAATGGGCTAAAACATTGAAAACAGTAGTGAATTTCAAATACTCGGGAGATTGTGCTTCTCCATGAGGCTTTAAAGAATAGATATATTTCCTGAACATCTTTACACAGGCTGACCACCCTTATTTTGCTTCTCGTCACGCTATTGGACGTTATGCCAGTGTGTACCTGCGTTCATGGCTGTCAGGTGCGTCCTGGAGCATCGGCTGCATCTCCTCTTGGGGTGAAGGGGTGAGAGTGGCTGTGGACTGGTGACTGTAAGATACAGCTGCAGGGGAAGAAGCTGCCCCTCGGACGGGGGGAGTGGGCCCCCTCTCCATCTCCTCTTCCTCTTCCAGCTCATCCGGCTGCAGGTACATGTGAGAGGGGGGCATGGGGCACTGCATGTCTGGTTCACAGCTGCAAACAGAGGGAAGCAAGCCTCGTTAGCGTCATATCACTCACAAAAAACATGAATGTTTTCATATACAGAAGCCAGGAAAACATAAACTAAATTCATTCATATTCATGACACCCTTCTATCAAGGTTTGACATGAGCCTAGCACTAATAGATAGAAAACCCTTGGGGGCAAAATGCTCGCAATGAGGGAGAGAAACAGACAGGAAAGGCATAGAAAATTGAACTAGTATTTAAATATAGTGTGTGCGTGCCTGTCAGGTTGTCTGTGTCTTTGTGTCTGCGCAGACATGTCCCACCTTTCTTCCATCGATAGAGAGTACTCCTCTGTGCTCCGACTTGGGGGTGGGTTTGCAGGGGGAGGGGGCAGAAGGTCAGCCCAATTCATTGTGCTCTGTTTGGGTAGTTTGGGGGTGCGCACTCCCTTCTTCTGACCCTGACTCCCTGCTCACAAATGACAAAAAAAAAGCACTACGTCAGTCGCAAGACACCTACATACACACATACTCATATGCGCTCTGTTTCTGAAAAACACATCAATTATTAATGTGAAAGAAATCGCAAGATAATGAGTAAGGAATTGACAGCAGATAAAATGCATTAACAAGACTGGCTAACAAAGAAAAGATCATTTTACATGCGAGAGTGCAAAGGCTAATGCAACCCTCCACTTTTATGCAAGTGTGCACACATACCTCTCATCATTAAATGATGGGAAATACTATAAAACACAGCCATTTCCCTACAGCAGTATTACCAAGTACCAAGAGGAAAGGTAGAAAAAAAAGGGCCCAATTAATACCAAACTATTAGAATTGTGAACCAATGAGCTGTGAGGTGCAGCGAGCACTAAAGGCTTCTCCTTAATGGCTTGAACTTCAAACGCAATATCAGAATGAATACATGGCATTAAGGTGGCAGTGTTGCATGCCGTCTGCAATGTGTTATCATTTGTCCTTGTCCGCAGACAGACATTGAGGCCCTGATGAAATTAGGCTACTCCATACTGGAATTAAAAGAAAGCCTATTAACGGAGAAACAGGGAAATTAAATAGAAAGCAGGAAAACAAAATGAAAACAGTATTAATATAAAAAAAGGCTCCTTTTATCGAATTTGCTTTAAACATTCCTTGGATGACATTGCACCCAGAAAACAACAAAAGGCAAGAGCAAATGCCTGGCATGGTGCTCATGTCTTTGTTTGGAGGCATTGTTGTCAGTTTCCTCTTCTGTTTTTGTTCTGCAATTTTCCACTTTCTGAAGACATCTCCCTTTCAATTTCTCTTCAAGATAGGCTGACACGCAAATTAATCAAATTATCATTTTAAAGCATGCATTATTAGCGTCTCAAAGTGATTTATTGCTTTTGAGCAATACTGGGATTTTCAAACGGAGCTGGGGGATGTATGTGATTATATGCTTCACAATAACAATAAGCTGGGAAAATCTGGCAGTTAAATTAAAAAGAGGAAAATATCTAGCACAAAACTCCAAACAAACGTTGAGAGAGAGAAAGAGTTGCGTGTTGATTTAAAAACATTTTAATGACCAAAAAGGCTTCATTTAATTTGAGAAATAGATCAACAATTACAAAAACATGTTCAACATGTATACAGTCTATTTGCATATTTAAAAAGGGTCCCCAAGGAGGAGGATGTGCTGCTGAGATTGACTTTACAGCTTTTCTTGGATTGTGCTATTGACATGTTTCAGAAATGGTATAGTATAGTATGTCGAACAAATGCAATTTAAAGTCCTAATATAGTCATAAAAAGTCATAGTATAGTATATATAGTACATCATTAAAAAAGTAAAAAAATCCTAAAATACAATGTCATTAAAAAGTCATAAACAAGGAATAATATAGTTTGTCATAAAAAAGTCATAGTATAGTATGTCATAAAAGGTCATAAAAACGTCATAGTATAGTATGTCACAAAAATGCTATTAAAAGTCAAAACGGTCATAAAAAAGTCATAGTATAGTATGTCATAAAAGGTAATAAAAAATTCATAGTATAGTTTGAAAGGTCATAAAAAGTCATAGTATAGTATGTCTTAAAAGGTCATAAAAAGTCATAGTATAGTATGTCATAAAGGGTCATAAAAACATCATAGTATATTATGTCACAAAAATGCTATTAAAAGTCATAACGGTCATACAAAAGTCATAGTATAGTATGTCTTAAAAGGTCATAAAAAGTCATAGTATAGTATGTCATAAAAGGTAATAAAAAGTCATAGTGTAGTATGTCATAAAAGGTAATAAAAAGTCATAGTATAGTATGTCATAAAAAATGTTGTTTTGTTTTTCCCTTCATGCCCCAACCTTCTTACCGGAGGTGCTACTGCTGCCTCGGTCGGAGCTGTTGTAGGAGCCTCCAGTGTGGCTGTCGTGGGTCTGGTTGTAGGGGATGGTAGCTGGCATTGGGCTGTCACCTCCTCTGTAGCGGTCTGATGGTGGGGACAATGGAGTGTTTGGTTAGTGCGGCCCCAGGCAGACATCTTACCAACTCAAATACTTTCAAGCGAAGCATCCACTTTGTAACGAACAAGGAAATGAAGGATGGCATTTTATCAGTAGTACCAAACCACTTCACAATGGAAATGTGAAACGATGTATACCATGAAATGACATAACACTGAGCACAGAGTGTACGGTGTTACACATGACAAGATGCATGCAGTTCATGCTTCATCATTTTCAGGTTAGTATGTGAACACATGCAACATCTGCACAGAAACTCAATCCCGGACTTCCGGTGGCGCTACAACAAGATGGACGTGTAGTGGTGAGCTCCTCAAAGTCGGTTTCTAAAAGTACCTTCTATCAATATAAAATAGCATTAAAACCATTTTAACTCAAGGATGAAAGGAGGGAAATCGCAGAGGAGGCATAAGACTGACAAAAAAATGAATAAAACACAAGAAAACTGTGTGGCCGAGTTCGCTGACCAGAATGACGACGGCGACGACGAAGAGGCAACGACAGAAGAAGCTAACACAACAGCTAACCATAATGCGCTACTACAGGGCCTGACAGCAGTACTCTCCAAAGAGCTGAAAGACTTTAAACAAGATATGAGACTGGACCTTGGTGAATTCAAAACGACGTCAAGAAAAATATGAAAGAAGATTTTACAGAGTTTAAAGACGGAGTTATGCGTGAGCTACAGAGTCAGAATGCTAACATTGCGGAGGCGCAGACCCGAATAGCAGACCTGGAATCAGCCTGCCTGGAGATGAAAGACGCGCTGCTGACGGTGGTGAAACAGAACACGGGCATGCGGGACAAACTAGTGGACCTGGAGAGCCGTTCCAGGAGAAATAACCTCCGTATTTATGGAGTACCTGAAGATAAAGAGGGGAGATCAGTTGCTGAGTTTGTGAGTGAGTTGTTTAAAAGTCACCTCGCACTACCCGAGGGAGCTCAGCTCCAGATTCAGCGGGCTCACAGGGCTCCGGTCCCGAAACCGGCGGCGACCGCCACTCCGAGATCAATAATAGTCAACTTTCTACAGTTTCACATTAAAGAGCTGATCATTCAGAAAGCCTGGCAGCAGAGAATTGAACTTGACGGCAAACGACTTTACTTTGACAACGACTACGCAGCGGACATCATGGAAAGACGCAAGGCATACGGGCCAGTTAAAGCAGCACTGAAGGAGAAGGGGATCTGGTACCAGACGCCCTACACGAAGATACGAGTGCACTGGGACTCCGGACTGCGGATCTATGAGAGTGCAGAAGATGCAGCCCGGGACTGAATCAACGTGGAGTCAAGGTGACGGTGACAGCGAGGATGAACACCGGGAGGATCATAGAGGAGCGTCTGAACGAGCTGTTGCCATGGAAACGTACCAAGGCAACTGACGGTGCAGCGCAGCGTGCGAGAGAGAGGCTCACGGAGTACATGCGAAGCCCACAAAGTTAAAACAGAGAGACTAAACAATTTGTTTGGTCCAAACAATTATAAACATGACAGAATCGAACCAAGATTCCTCTATGACAGAGTCTGGGAATACATCTTGTTTTGAAAGAGGCACCTATTGAGATAAAGGTATAATTTAAGTTATTACGAATATTATTATTATTTGTATTATTACCAATTAAACTCGAACATTACTTTCAGCTTGAACTGGGCTCTACAGCCCTTATTAACACAATAGACATTTTAAGATTGTGCCTCTTAATAATTTCAGTTACAAGGATAAAGATAACAACTAGTTGTTGTTTTTCTTTCTTTTATTTCCTTTTGTTATGGTCTACATTACTTGAAGAAAAATGCGAACTCTGGGCCACATATTATAAAAGTCTTATGACTTAATTCAATAAGTTTGTGAAACCGATGGAGGGAGTGTTGTATGCGCTGAATGTTGGACACTTCTAGTATACGTGGAATACCAGTTTGTGGATTTTTTCCCACTACTAGGGAGGGCCCCCTCAGTAATGAGGTATGTTACCCTCCTCCCACCAACAGGGAACTCAAGGGATGGCAGAGTACATCCTTTGCTTTTGAAGTCACAAAGTTCTGTGTTCAGTTGACGTTCATAAGTTCATATATTTTTTTTATGTATGTTATTTTTTTTATGTTTGGGTTTGGATTGCAACATGACTCCATAAATAGAAATGATAGAGCATAATATTAAGATATTGTCGTTGAATGTGAATGGTCTGAATAACCCAGTTAAACGTCGGAAAGTAATGACCAAATTAAGGAAAGACAAGGCACAGATTATATACTTACAGGAGACACATTTGTCTAGGCAGGAAAATGAGAAGCTTAAGAGGTTTGGCTATACAAATACATTCTATAGTTCATTTCAACATGGTTGTAGAAGAGGTGTGGCCATTCTCATCCCTAACTCTGTGAAATTTGAATGTTCTAAAGAAATTAGTGATAAGGAGGGCAGATATATTATTGTGAAAGGAAAACTGGAAAATGAAGAAGTGACATTGGTCAATGTTTATGCCCCACCAAACAGTGAAAAACATTTCTTTAAAAACCTGTTTGATAACATTATTTTGGAAATGGAAGGAATATTAATTTGTGGGGGTGACTTTAATATCGTGATGAATAGTAAGCTAGATACAACAAACAATAAGAAAAATGCCAACCATGTTACAAAAATGATCAAGACAATATTTAAAGAATTTGGTATAGTGGATATTTGGAGAGAACTGCACCCCTCTAAAAGGGACTATACACATTTTTCAGCACCTAACAAAAGCTATGCTAGAATTGATTATTTTTTCATGAATAAAAAAGATCTATACAGAGTAGGAGAATGTGAAATTGAAGGAGCGGACGTATCAGATCACTGTTCAATTTATCTCAAAGTAAAATTAAAATCACAGGAGAAAAAAACATTATGGAGATTAAATGTAGGATTATTAAATAATAAATCAATTGTCGAGGAGATCAAACAAGAGATTATAACATATTAAAATGATAATGGAGAGGTTAACCCTGCTATTTTGTGGGACGCTCTTAAAGCAGTCATGAGAGGGAAGCTTATTGCCAGGACAGCATCTATCAAAAAAGCTAGAGAAGAAGCCTTTAAGAGGGAAAAGGAAAAACTGCTGGAAATTGAACAACAACATAAATCTACACGAGACTCCACACTACTACCAAAAGTTAAAGAGATCAGGGATAATATAGATAAATTATTAACCACAGAGATAGAAAAGAAAACAAGATTTCTAAAACAATCCTACTATGAGGTGGGGCCTAGAGCAACCAAATTGTTAGCAAAAAGACTGAAAAAACAACAGGTGGAAAGGTCAATTCATAAGATAAGGGATACCCTAACAAATCAGATGGCCTATGAACCAAAAGAGATTGAAATTATCTTTAGGAACTACTATGGGAGTTTGTATAGCCAGCCCCCGTCTGCTAACATTGACCAAATGAGAGCTTTTCTAGAGACTGGACTTACCATCAATTGGGGAGGATCAGAATGACCTTTTGACCATTACAAGAACAGAAATCAAGAAAGCCATGAGCAGACTAAAAACAAATAAGTCCCCTGGCAGTGACGGCCTACCAACTGAGTGGTATAAAACATTCAGTGAACAACTTATACCACTACTCGAGTCCTCTTTCAATTATACACTTGAACATGGTGAACTCCCACCATCCTGGAAGGAAGCTGTTATATCAGTGATTCCTAAGGGGAAGAACAGTGAGACCTGCTCTGGTTACAGACCCATATCAGTATTAAACATAGATTATAAACTCTACACCTCAATTATTGCAAAAAGATATGAACATTTCATGAATGACATTATAGATGAAGATCAGACAGGCTTTATTAAAGGGCGCCAAACCCAAGATAACATAAGAAGAACCCTACACATCATTGAACATGTCAAAGACAAAAATATTAGTGCAGTCTTAATGCAGTCAGTCTTGATGCAGAAAAGGCATTTGACAGTGTAAACTGGGCATTTCTGTATCAGGTACTTGAGAAATTTGGACTAAATGATAAGGCCATTCGATGTATTAAAACTCTTTACCAAAATCCGACGGCAAGGATAAAAATAAATGGCAGTCTGACTGATAGTATAGTACTAGAACGGTCCACCAGGCAGGGATGTTGTCTTTCCCCAACTTTATTCGCAATTTTTATAGAACCCCTTGCACAAGCAATTAGGCAGAATAGAGACCTTAAAGGGATAAAGGTTGGAAATGAAGAACACATCATTGGGCTCTTTGCGGATGATGTGATCTGTTATCTAGAGGACCCTGACACATGCCTCCCTATATTAACCAATCAACTTGAGGTATTCGGCTTCTACTCTGGATACAAATTAAATTTAGCAAAAACACAGATTTTAACAATTAATTATTACCCATCCGAAACTATACGGCATAAATATAACTTGAATTGGAGTTCTAAAAAAATGACTTATCTCGGCGTTACATTAACACGAGGAACTGAGAAATTATATAAAGCCAACTATATCAAAGTGGATCAGGACATTAGGAATGATATTGAGAGGTGGGCTGTCCTCCCACTGGACTTCAGTTCACGAATAGATACCATCAAAATGAATATACTCCCACGACTCCTCTACTTATTTCAGTCATTACCAATTGAAATTCCTGAGAAACAATTTAGAACCTAGGATAAAGTTATTTCAAGATTTATATGGAATGGTCAAAGGCCAAGAGTCCGATTTGAGACATTACAGATTGGGAAACATAAAGGGGGTATGGTGTTGCCAAACCTTAGGGAATATTTCAATGCAGCACAAATTAGACCAATAATCTATTGGTGTGCCAAGGATTATGAAGCAAAATGGAAAAATTTAGAGAGATATGTACAAGGAAGAGAAATTCAGAGCCTTATTGGGGACAGAGATGTAGCAAAGGATTTACTTGACCAGGTAGATACGATTTACATTAGAATTTTGGTTTAAATTGGTACGGAAATATGGATTAGAGAAGGAGCTCAGATTACTTCGATGGATAGCCTATGACAGAAATTTTATCCCTGGCACTCTTGACCAGAGATTCAAACAATGGATTCCAATTGGTGTAACAGCATTATGTACAGTAATAAAAGATGGGAATGTTATGAGTTTTCAGGAACTGAAACAAAACTATTCATTGAGCAACCAGGACCATTTTAGATATCTGCAATTAAGGGACTTTTATGACAGAGACATAAAGCACAATGTCAATTTAGATAAAAATGGGATAGTAAGAACCATAATTGGAGTTTATAATTCAAAAAAATATAGGATAATATCTACATTATATCAGTGCCTAATGGAGAGAAGTGGAAATACAACATCGTATGTAAAGCTGAAATGGGAAAAAGAATTAGGTGTCACTATCACAGAAGATGAATGGTTACATATCTGGAGAACACAACAGTCCACAACATCTTCACGTACATGGAGAGAACACTGTTGGAAGAATGTAATTAGATTTTTTATAACACCCCAAATTACAAATAAATACGTGTCTGTAGCACAACCTTGCTGGAGAAGATGTGGGGCCATGAGTGTAGACCATTCACATATATTTTGGCTTTGTCCTGAAGTTGCACAATTTTGGGGAAATGTTCATAAGGTTATCTGCAAAATTTTGGGCTATGATATACCCAAGTCATGTTTGGTACTATATTTCGTACCAAAAAATATATATATATGACTGGAAATACTGTGTTAAGAGAAGACAGATACCTGTTGAAAGTGTTGTTGGCGGCCTGTAAGAAGGCCATTACGAAGAGATGGTGTAAGGCAGAACCACCAATGCAAGATGAATGGCTGAAAATTGTGAATGAAATATATGATATGGAACTGTTAACCCATAGGATAAGAACACAAGAGGAGCAATGTCGAGAGAAGTGGGAGAAATGGACAATGTTTACATGTCAACGACAGGATGAGGAAATTAACCATTGAATATGTCATAGTAATAAGAAAACTTTGTAGAGACAGGGCAATCTATATCCTTTCATGTTTTTTGTTTTGTTATATTGTTCTATGTGTGTGTTGTCTTTCTGTCATGGAAAAGCAATAAAAACAAAGTATCAAAAAAAAAAAGAAACTCAATCCCAAAACTATCACACCAGATGTGGTACCCCCTCTGCAGGCACAACAAGGTGATGATAGCTTTGTTCAAAGCAGTTAAAGATCCAAGAGTTATCTTTGTCTTTCCTTTAGAAATCGGACACCAAAGATACACACTCACACCTGCCTCCATCACAAAAAGACAGATACCGTACAGCGACAGCAATTCAGGCCTGGCCAACACTTAGCGGCAAAGATTGTACATGATTGCATGGAGGGTGATGAGGGGTTACATGAATGCCATACAGACAGGCAGAAAGAAAAAGCGATGACGCTTATGATGACTGAAAAGGAGCGAGACAGAACCAAGGGAAATATGAGCATGAAACTCTTCTACAGGCTTCCACAGTGAGGCTGAAAGAGCCGGGAGAGGAGAGAACAGAGGGGGGAAATCAAGTGGAGGAAGATCATGGCTTGGAGATGACCTCTTTAGCCATGGCTGCTACTCCACACACTCACCCTTGTTCAGCTTGTTTTGCTCCATGATGTTGTACTGCAGCTGGGAGCCCATTTCCTGCTTCTGCTGATGGACTGAGGTGGGCTTCCAGCAGTGTTTTTCATTCATCTCCCCTCCACCCAGGAGTCCTCCTCCACTCCCTCCGGTTCCTCTGTCGGAGTTCACATTGTTGCCCATGATGGAGGACTGGATGAGCTGGGTGGTGGCGTACGGCGTCGGCTGGCCCCCCGGGCCCACGAAGCGGCCATCTTTCAGGTTTGGGCTGTTGAAGGTCTTCATCTCATTGATCTTGTTGGACAAGTCTACATCTCCGTAGACTCCTGACTCTGGCACTATGAGGTTGGTCTGCTTGTTTTCCATCTGGTTGTTATAATTGGCGATGCAGTCGGCTGGAGAACATGAGGAGGGTATTTAGTCAATCTCGTCTACTGCTGATCAGCTTAGGAGCAGTATGCCAGCTTGGTAAAAGCTTTGAAACAGTAAGGCATCATCTGATCTACTGTAGAGATCAAAGCATTTATTTGAGGAAGACATTTACATAATAATTCCAAGCTTTTGAAAGCGGGACACCAGAGGGACATTTCTATTTCTGTTCTCAGTTTGATTTGCCTAACGATGATCTACTTTAGGTGAGTGACACAGGTGGTATTACACCTTTCTCGCTCAGCCTCCTCTCAGTCTCATCCATGACTCAATGTGGGTGTCATCTCTGTTCTTTTCCATCTGACGGTGGGAGCATCTCTGCTCATTGAGAGGGACAGAAAGACATGTCTGTATCAAAGACCTGGAACGAGGCGCGCAGAAAAAGCACAGCTCCACTAACAGATCCAATTTTCCCTGGCTCATAAAATATTCAAATCCTCCAGCAGATCTGAGAGCCAGCCTTGCGGTTAAAACCAAGGACGGCCATAGGTGCACGCCGCCGCCGCTCGCCTCACATTTCAGCGGCACAGAACAGCTCGACACTTCAAAGGTTGACGCGTGAAGGCGCCCCTATGGCTGAAATAAAGGGACATTAACTCCTATTTATTTGCTCTGTCAACTAGTCAGTGATCCTGTTAATGTTCACAGAGTTTAGGTTTGGCACACACACACAAAGCATGCGTCTGGCAAGCTCCTTAGTGTCATACAGCGGGGTGTCATGCGAGGAGCGAGGGCTGCCTTTAGCCTGTTATTCCCTGTTAAACATCTCACACCGTGTTTAGGTCGAGCTGAAAACGTCAACCTCCGACGGGTGATTAGCACAAAGAAAGAACTAAATGTGATGACTATAAAGTCCACAAAATGAATTATTAATCCTCTTTGGGAAAGGTTTGAAGTAAGGAGAAACTATTGAATGGCTGGATGGATATTAGGCTGAACAGCTGGATAGGAATTATGGGCTGCCCTTAAAGGCATGGTCCCAAAGTGCATAATTTAGAACATTTCATTGCAGTCCAAGTTTCCAAGGGTAGGGTTGTTTAAGACTTGGGTCACAGCGCAAAATGAATAACTAAGTCCTGTGTCATCCAAGCTGATATTTTTGGCTGCAAGTTTTACTCTGTTCTCTTTTCAGATAAGTCACCGTGTGTGTGTGTGTGTGTGTGTGTGTGTGTGTGTGTGTGTGTGTGTGCATACAATAATGTATATAGTAGTGTATTAGATTTTGAGGCCAAATTTGCTCCCTTTGTTGACAACTGCACTAGTGCTGAATAAACTAAAAGGCCACCTGGTGGTGTTCCATACATCTCTTTCCCTTTTCTCGTCTCCACCTACAGTATCCTACATTCACGCTCTCGACCTCCGCTCATACATTTCAGCGTATGTTTTAGCATATACTTATTCGCCATCACTCCTTTCTCCCCCTTTCCATCTGCTCCTCCAGGTGCACCTTTCTCCCTCTATCACTCTCTCCTCCTCTGCTTCTGGCCACCGTCTGCAGTCCAGCCTTGACCTCTTCGCCCGCTGCACATTTCTTAAATAACTGAGCACTTAAGGGAAATTACATTACCGGCTATAACAACAGTATGGAAATCAGCAGAGCAATTCGATTAGCGACAGAGTAGAGCCATAAGCCCCTCTCAGTGCGCTCCTTTTATTTCCTGCCTAAAACAGCTACTACTTTAACCTCCGATAAATCAAACACACAAGCACACAGCCTCTCTTAATCCTAATATTTCTTCAGGTTTTTTTTTTCTTGTGGAGACCCACAGAAAGGAGAGATACACAGAACAACTCTCCAGGGAGCTAACCCAGATATCACATTTTACTTCCTCTTGCACTGCAGATTCCCCCAGCGCCTACGTTTCTTATCTCTGCGGTTATTTCGTCAAGGACTGCATCATTGCGTTTGAGGGGAGCGTTTGCTTTGGTTGTTGCCTACGTACGGGGAGTGTCGGTGGTACGTACCTGGGCGGCTGTATGTTGCCAGGTTGCTGTCGCTGTTGCCATTGCCTGCAGTACAGCAGTTGATGCTGCAGTCATTGTGGTTGGAGCAAGAGTTGGGCCATGTGTCTGCCAGCCAGGGCTGAGTGGCAGATTCCCCAATGTTTAGCAAACCAGGCCTGGAAAAAAAAGAGACCAAATGGTTAACAATACTAAGAGACTAAGCCAACACCACAATGACATTTATGTGAATGAACTAAAAACACCCACAGTAACATAATATTTGAAAGAGAAGATTATGTAGAGTTTATTTATCCAGCAGCTGAGAATAGGAAAAATCCGGCTTTAGTACTTTTTGCCTTTTGGCCACACACACACACACACAAACACACGCACGCACGCACGCACGCACGCACGCATGCACACACACACACACACACACACACACACACACACACAGAGGCCCAGGGAGCACATTAGAAAAAAAGCCCAGCTAAATAGATTGTGTGTGCTCGACTTGGCCACAGCCGATGACACTTTCCCTGAGCCCTCATGAGCATTAGCGAACTGCCTGGATTAGACAGCCAGATATAATTCACTCCCAATGTTGCGAAATGCGCGTCCTGAACAGCCAGTGAACCCAAAGTAGATTCCATGATGTCACACAACATCTCTATCATTTAAAAAAAGCTGTACAGAAGGCAGGGAGTGAAACTCGAGCCCCAGAAGAGAAACCAGTCTTTCACATCATCGCCTGGCCATTCATCTCCATTGTTTCCATGTCCTGCTCCCATTTCTTCTGCTTTAATCCCAATACAATACGAGATCACTTGTTCAACAGGATACTACTGTACAACCTGACCTCAGGCCAACCATGGAGTGTTAAAAGAGCTGAGAGTAATAAATCGCCTCCTATTGCTCCTGAAATTAATCAATCTAGCATACAAAGAGAACGTAGGCTACTCTACCAGCGCCATATACTGTTTCACTATTCAAATCTCCATAGTACCACTTCCCAGTTTGCATATTCCCAACACTGAATTAGCATTGAATTACGTTTCCTCATTCCCTCTCAAATGACTCATTTCTTGGATTCATTTTGGGTAATGAACACATTTGTCTTGTACAGCCAAACACAATCTCACAATAGCTCCTCAATCACCCCGGCGGTTGCATGTTGATATTGAATGGCCATTGTCTTTGTGCAGAGCTGACACAGCCATGCTGCGTATGGGATTCAATCATAGAACCGGATAATAGAATGAATATGGATTTACTGCTGATGGCTCGAAGCTAACTACTCATTCACACATGAACAACTCACACTAATGTACACTTAGAGTCAGTACTGTGTAAAGAGAGGGCAACAATTCAATACATATTTTTATCTCAATTTTCACTATTTCCGAGCTGTATGAAAACATGCCAAATGTCATAGAGTGGATGTATAAATGAGTGGTAGCAAGTGCACTGTTGGTGCACAATGCACCATTCCACAACATGAAGAGGTGTGCCGCTACTGCTGTGTGTGTGTGTGTGTGTGTGTGTATGTATCTCCATTAATGTTTTTGGGTGAGGCTACGGCACAGCCTTGTGGTCGGATGTGGCTCTCCACCACATAGGACATGGGCTCCTGGCAGACTACATGGGGCTTTGTTCCTGTTATCATAACATATTTAATGCACCTCCTGTCCTTACCCCTCTTCAGCTCTCTGCTGCCTAAGAAAGTCACAGCACTCCCCCTAGTGTTCGTTGGAAAAAAGTACACTTGCCCAACCCTACTCGTCTGCTCAGGAGGTTTAACATCCTGCTCTATTTGTTAACAATCATCATTCAAATTCCCAAAATGGGTTTAATATTTGAAATGTTATCATACAAAATAAAAACAATAAATAAATGAACTCCTTACCTTCCAGCGCTGCTTACACCCTCTCCTCCTCTCTGATATGCCACTGAAAAGAGAGAAAAGAATGACTTTCCAACATGATTTCACCACTATTACTACTGTCATCACATCGTCTTTGCCATTGTCATACAAGGTCAAATTATTAATTTGATTTTGAATTGTCATATTTTGCGAGCGATGATGGGAAAGCCACTTCTCACGAGTGTGTGCGTGTTATTGTATCAGTTCAAGTGAGCATGTAAATGAATGTGTGTGGCAAAATTTCGGCTGAGTCACACACACATACAGCAACAGGAGCAGGAGGAGGATATGTAAGAGGCTTATGAAGAACAGAGATGCAGAGCTCTTTGGTTGTCTGGCTCAGGTTCAGCGTGTTTGAAGCTCCGCGCGCTGAAAGTTGGACTCTTTCAAGGAGCTCTAAGCTGCCGGTGTGTGAAGGGGAGATAAACTTCCAACTTTAATTACAATCTCTTCCCTGAGAGGAGAGGAGGTGGAAGAAGAAGGGGTAGGTCGGAACTTAGCTATGTCAATTACCTGTCTCTTTTTCAAAACAGGAAGTGTGGTTTTGGCCTCCACATGCAGCTAGGGGAGCTCTTAGATTAACTCTCTCTAACGCAAAGCAAAGTGTCACAATCTAATTCTAGATTCAAATCAGAATAAGGCACTGGAACGTTCTACTTTGATACCAGGGCAGGGAAGTTCCTTCTAAAGAGACAGAAACCACAAGGCGTGTGATTCACCTGAAAGATTTCCAGCAAATCATGAAACAAACTACTAAATCATTCTACCTGATTGCACGCCTCGAGGCAGACAGGAAAAACACCGCTACTGTTTATGTATGACCTCTGCACAGACGGGATCAGCCAGTGTAACCATGAACACAAACTGTACAGTATTGTCTCTCTTGCTTTCCTTCTCCTGCTATCACTTTTACTTCCTTTCACCCCTGCACTAAGAACTGCCAACACACCCTGACACACCTCTAGGGAACAAAGACCTTCAGACGGATGAAAGTCCACAAGTGAAAGACTGTAAATACAAACTGGTAGAGAGAGAGAAAGATAGAGAGGCACAGAGAGCTTTTCTTTTATCGCTTTAACGCTGTGTCACTTAAATTCACAGATAACCTCCTTAGCGCCGCTGCCGCTGCCGCTTGCCTATCTAATTGGTGTGTTGGAGTGCTGGTGGCGTGTCATTCTCTTAAATCCCATCTGAGGTTGCCAGCAGCGCTTTGATCAAGTTATCACTAGTTTTAACAGCCTCTCAGTCGTGCGACCTGCTTCTCGCTCTGACACGACCCAAAAATTTGGTGGAACACTTATTTCTAGTAGGTCGATTTTGAAACTGTGCCAATGTTTGACTCATTTTATTGGTACACACTGAGCGTCCCTCGCTGACTTCTCTACAGTTAATGGCTTTCATCTATGAGGACTGTTCCGGCCATTAAAAGAAGTGTTTCCCAAATCTAGTGAAAAAGGTGTTGCCTGTGTACTGTGCAGGGAGTGAATAAAAGCAGATAACCCTAGTGTGCTTACCTGTTGGCGTGAAAGTAAAGGATGGCACTGTTGGGACAGAAAAAAAGGAAATCAAATCATTGATTTATTACGCATCAGCACAGTTCCTGGGGCATTATATAAAGGCTTCATCACCACATAGTTTCTGCTAAATTACACAAATCCTCAAAAAACGTATTTTAGCCTGTATTCACACGCTACTCACTGGCCCCTAGTCTTTGATCCCGCAGACATCCCCGGACCCCAACTGGGGGAAAGTGAGTGTTGAGCCAGCTGCTGGTTCAAATCCTGGCTCAGACTGTCAGAGGCCCGCTGGGCCGGGGTCACACACTGGGGAGATATCTGTAGCTATCTCTAATACTCACATCATCACCCGTACAGCTCAATTACTCACACTTTGGAGTGGAAGGGGCCCTTGTGCGAAACGTCAACGTACTGTAGGCGGATTTACATTCTGTGATGGCTGCTGCGGTCTGTGGGTGTCTGCTATAAAATGCACTTTGTTTGTTGTTGCCCTCTTTGAGGAGGTGAAGAATGCTACACTGCAGTTGATGCAACATTGCACCATGCTGGTTGCACCATCCAGTGCACTGCCTTAAATATGTGCATTGAAGAAATGTTGCTGTCTGTCTTCGACCTACAGTATGAGACATCTGAGGAGAAAGACGCCACTGTTGTCACATTCTCATTTCCTCAAACAATTCATTCATACAGTACCTGTGCCAACAAATGTCCTCTAAATGCCACAAGCACCCTATCACGTTTGAATCTCTCCTCTTGATGCTCAAACATGTCTAAAGATATGAGCAGTCGGGGGGCTTTTATCTGTTTGAATGCCTTTGAAGAAGGGGCAAAACAGTCTGTGAGAAATGCAAACGTGATTGTAATGCATAAATGTCACAGATGTTAAATGTCAGGCTAGATGAAACTGTAACTGAGCTGTGACTTTTTGTTGAGTAATAATTTGGTTGCAGCGATCTCTTTTGAGCTGATTTGTTTGGATTATTTCAGTTACAAGATTTGTTTTTGAGGATTTCTGCAGCATAGCATGATAACATTTATATTACACGATGCCAACACATGAGCATGAGGTTTGCATGATTGCATTCATTGGCAGGAAAATAAGAAAAACCTATTTTGCTTTTTTTTTTTTACAAATTGAATATTAAAGACAACACTAGCGTACACTGTAGCACACAGATGCACACATACACAAGTTCCAATTCAGCCTATTTCACCCCGAGTGCAGATTGTTGCTTCATGTGGTTGCAATTATACTCCTTTCAAAACATTCTTAGTAACCAGTTCCAACAAAGACTGTGGCCTCTTGTGGTCTGGGCGCACGAGGAGGCAAAGGAGAAAGGCGGGGGGGGCACATCTGCCTACTGTGCCCCTGAAAGAGCTTTGTGAGTTTATGTGTGTAAACATCAACATATAGAATGACAGAAAGTCAGAGGGTAACCTCAGCCTACACAGGCTGCCCTGCTGCCTGCCCACAGATCCTCACTGTCACTCATAAATAGTCTTCAGAGTTACTATTCTGTATCAACGGATTCCCTCTGAAATTTAACCTATGTTTGTAAGTTACTTTGGTTAAAAGAATATTGGTATTATTTATGAGGCTTGGATGAAGAAATCTCAATTTCTACCAATAGCAACACTAACTCTGAAACCAAACAACAATGACCAACAACATATAAGCATTAGTGTGTAATCAGACTTACAGGTCTTATTGATAACATTTTTATATAGACAAATATAAAAAAAAAGCTTTTAGAAAGGTGCCGAATAAAAGTATGGGTTTTCCTGAAATAAATTATTATGATTGTGAATTAATCATTTTTTTTTAATTTTGGCGGGTCCAAAATGAATGTTTTGTTTATCTCTGTGGAAGACATCTGACGTTTGATTCCCAAACTAACACAGCTTGTGAGCCAATAGTAAAACGACGTTGGTATCACGTGGTATTTATCAGGTGTTTGAAATAATTGTCACAAACCTTGTGTTCTTTTTGGTACCATCAATACTGTTCTTAATACTCCCCAACCTGATTGTTTTGATGCCTCCTCAGGAACCTGCGACAAATTTCTCAAGTTTTTTGTGGACAAGATTGAGACCATTAGGACACACATCTCTCTTCCTTTGCATGACCCTTCTATCACCTTCACCTGCTCTGCTGTTTTGAACCAGTTTGAGCTTGTGTCACTTACGTCCCTTAAGCAAATAATCGATCATCTAAAACCCTTCAGCCTGTCGCACAGATATTGTGCCACGTCGCCTTTTTAAAGAGGTTTTTGACGCCATTGGACCAAGCATCTAGGCAATCATAACCAGTAGCCTGGGCTCTGGTGTAGTTCTAGCTCATTTTAAACATGCTGTTGTGCAGCCACTTTTAAAAAAAACCTAACTTGGACACCTCAGTCCTCTCCAATTTTTGACCAATTTCCAAACTCCCCTTCCTTTCTAAAGCTGTTTTTATTCAACTTCAAACTTTTTTAGACACAAATTGCATTCTTGATGTGTTCCAATCTGGTTTTAAAGCACTTCACAGCACTGTAACTGCACTTTTAAAGGTTTTCAATAATCTTTTATCAACTGTTGATTCTGGCGATTCAGCCAATCTTTTTGCTTTTAGATATCACAGCTGCTTTCGACACAGTGGACCACAACATTTTAATTCCTCGTCTGGAGCACTGTGTTGGTTTTGAAGGTGCTGTTCTTAAATGGTTCAGTTCTTACCTGGCTGACCGTAGTTTTTCTGTATGCCTTGGTGATTTTACATCCTCCTCAGCCCCTCTCCCATGTGGAGTACCCTAAGGTTCTATACCTGGTCAGATTTTATTTTCCTTGTACATGCTTCCCCATTATTAGAAAGTATGGAATATCCTTCCACTTCTATGCAGACGACACACAACTGTACCTGCCCTTAAAAGAGAATAACTCAAACTCTTTGGGCACATTGCTAGCCTGTCTCAAAGACATAGAAGACTGGATGGCTTTACATTTTCTCAAGCTCAATGAGAACAAAACTGAAGTGATTATTTTTGGACACAATGGAGGCAGAAACGACCCCAACATGGAACATTCCCCCCCTTGAACCTTTTGTCCTTCCTTCAGTAAAGAATCTAGGGGTTATGATGGACAAGGATTTTAAAATGGACAACCAAATAAACGCAGTTGTGAAATCAAGTTTTTTCCAACTGCGGCTTTTATCCAGGGTTAAGTCCTTTTTATATCTTTTAATGATTTTGAAAAGGTAATGCATGCTTTTATCACCACATGCCTCGATTAGTGTAATTCATTTTACGTTGGTGTTAACCGAGCCTCTTTGTCTCGCCTGCAGCTTGTTCAGAATGCGGCAGCTCGTCTTTTACGCGACTGGTACACGTAAACATGAGCACATCACCCCGATTCTGGCTTCTCTTCACTGGCTCCCTGTGCCTTTTAGGATTCATTTTAAGATTTTATTATTAATATATAAATCGTTAAACGGGCAAGCTCCGACCTATCTCTCAGACCTTTTAAAACCACATCTTTTATCAAAGACACTCAGATCCACTGAGTAGTTGCTTCTGACTGTCCCGAGGTCTAGTTTGAAGCTCAGGGGTGACCGAGCCTTTTCAGTTGCAGCTCCAAAGCTCTGGAACGCTCTGCCTCCACATGTTGGGCTGTCCCCCACACTGCCTGTTTCTAAATCAAACCTCAAAATGCACTTTTATTCCTTGGCTTTCGGCTCGGCATGAGAGTTGACTATTTGAATCCTTTTTCCTTTCCTATTGCCTTAACACTTTTATTATTTTAATGTCCTGTTGGTTTTAAGTTGGTCTTAGTGTTTTATTGAGATGTTTTTATGTTTAACTGTTCATCATTTTGGTCAACTTTTGTTGTTTTTAAATGTGCTTTATAAATAAATTTGAATTGGATTGGATTGGATCTCTGGGTCATCAGTTAGTGTAGAAAAAAACGGATAGATGGCTGAGATTGGCGGTAAGTGTCTGGCAAAGACTTGTTGTGAGGTAAATGCAATGGAATGAGAGAGGGAGAATGGGACATCTAGTGGCTGAATGTTATCAATGTCATCAATAGCACCTTGAAAAACTCAATCAAATCAAGATATCAATTAAAATTTCATATTGGTCTTTGAGAGGATATTCAAAACAATATGAACCATACGAGAGAAGCAACAGTTGTGACCATTATCGACCGCACAGGTATGTGTAAAAGCTGTTAAAGACCACAGAGCTTAAGGAAAAGCTTAGCTGTCTTTCACTTTCACATGACTCACAACGCCCACTATTACTGCAGTGGATTCAGAACATGGATAGCCTGTGTTGTCTGTACGACAGCCACAGATTAGCAGCAGCTAAGTCAGTCTATTGTCTGTATGTGTCTCAAGGTTGAAGGGTGGATTCTCCTCTAACCCTGGCAGTCAGCAGTAAACCTGAGCCCGGGAGTGGGGATGGCGCAGGTAGGTTGCGCTCACAGGCAGCAGCTGCACAGCCCAAGGCCACACATTAAGCCAGCCCACACATAAACGAGACTCAGAAAGAAAGGCTAATAGCTTTCTTTATACTCTAACTATTGTGGGCAGAGGTTGGGCGTGTCATGAGCCCTGTCACTTTGACTCACATCAGGTACAAACCCACTGAGTTACGCATGCTGTGGCTACTCTAGGGGGTTGAAATGCAGCATGGGTAGGGATTCTTGGGTTTTTCAAAACATATTAACAGGATTTCTAAATGCTCGACGCCTCCATATCTAAAGGCCCCTCTCTAAAAAGACAGCAACAGTACTTCAAAAGCATGTGAAAATGTCAGCATGCCCTTGATAAGGAGGTATTATGGTAAGACATTCTCTCTTTCCCAGCATGGTCAGAAGGGAGTTGCTAAAAGGGAGGTTGTTGGACCTCAAAATGTACTTTACTGAAAACACTCTTCACACACCCCTGCAGAATCAGCGTGACAGAAGTATGAAAAAGAAATAAAAGATGGTCTTCGTGCAGCACTCTCGACGGGAGCTCGCATCACATCTTAGAGTACCCTACTGGACTTTCAGCTAGACTTCACCTAGAGCGCTCTACAAAGACATCTTTCTGTGTGTGACAGGCAGGATGTGAGGTGGGTTGGTAGCATTTTGGGATGCAGAAGATGGAAGAGACAGAAATGAACACAGTACCACGCTAATATACTGTATATTACATCGCATTTTCACAACAAATTTTGCAAGTGATAAAACCTCCTCTAACCTCAAACAGTACTGAAATCAATCAGATTTTCCTGGTAGTATTAAATGTGTGCTGTTGCACTCATGTACTGACCCTTGCGTATGCCTGCATAGCTGCTGGAGAGGCCGTTCCTCTTCTTTCGATGTCTGTACAACCACACGCTGAAGACCATGAGGATGATCCAGCAAGCAGCTCCTATGCCTGCTATAAAGGCCGGCTGCTTGACCACATCTGAGATCTGCTGGGACAGGGGGTTCTCCTCGATCACGGTCTCCGTCATTCGCCCAGATGCATCTGAGGATGGGGAATGGAGGAGATGTGAGAGCAGGATTAGAAAAGATTAAAAGGTACATTTGGAGGTACAAAATTGGAGGGGAGTTAGGAATGTGAAAACAAGAGAGAAGAGGGAAGGAAATGTTCTATAAAACCTAAAACTCAAACCAAGGGAATAAGCCTGAAATAGGGAAAATATATATAAAATAAATGGAGTCAGCAGCACAGTACATAAATATGAACATTTCCTCCTCCTGATGCACAAAAAGATACTTTGTCTCTGGTGTGTACGGGGCTGGGTTGTGGAAACGGAGTCGTTTCTCTCTATTATTCAAAAGGCTTTCATCGCAAATCCCAGTCAACAATGGCAGGTGAGCAGTCGAAAGCAGCCGAAGACATTCAAACAGAGCCTGTGTGCGCCACACAAGCCTGATGGAGGCGGATGGGAAAACACAGAGAGAGGCATCATTTACACCGAGCAACAGTGGTTTCATAATCACATAAATAAATCCAATGAGATCGTCCTCAAATACAGACACCATAATAATTAGCAAACTCAGGCACATCTGTGAGCTGAGGTGTGAATGCCTTGAAGCTGTTTCTACTGTGAAATGCACTGTAAAGGCACCGTCTGTGCGGCTGCTCGCAACAACCCGCTCTCAGTCTGTTTTTCTCATCTGTCTATTCTCTCTGTGCTTCTCCCTCATGCGTGGTACATGAAAGACTTCTTCGGGTTGCCCCAACCCCCGCCGTTCTGAAATTTCTTCATGTTCGTGTTACTTTTGTCTTCATCTCTTTTGCTCGAGTCTTTCATGTTGTAGCCGCTCTTCTCCAGCAACTCTCTGAGCCAGAGGCAAGAACACTTCCCCAATGAGACCAGCTCCCTGCCTTTATCCCTCTGTCTGTCTTTGTCTCAGTCACTCAGTCCGTGTCTCCATTTTGACTGCGCACTCTTCTCACTCCTCTGTCTTCTCAATTTGTGGCTCTGTCTGGCCCGAGTGAACGGAGCGTGCCGATGTGACTAAGCAGCCCACAAGGGACTGCACAGGTATCTGGCTGGGATGACGCATACAAGCTCAGAGTGTGACAAATGCATTTGGGTGAAGCGCTGGTCCCCGAGGCACATTGTTCCACTCCAGTGTTGGAACATGGCAACAATCACCACAGGAACTCTTCAAGGGAGAGAAATTGTATCAGTCACAGCCGATGCTTCTTCATGCCCGTCCCAGCCCACTCCATCACACATTTAAAACCAGATGGAGTTCTCTCTCTCTGCCTCATTCTGCTATTCACATGTTTCCCATCCTTCTCCTGAGTAGGCCAGCTCAGAGATTCGGGGAATAAAAACTGACAAAACATCTCAAAATATCTGTCCGTCTAGACGAACAAAAAAACAACAAGAAATAAATTAGAACAACTAGCCCCATTGCAGCCTGCACTGTGTTTCTTAGTATTAATAACATGTCATGTCTCAGCCCAGAGTGCAGGATTCATTATCGCCGTTGTTTGAAGCGAAGCAGAGGCAGGAAACATTGCATCCTTGACTGGAGAGCAGAGCAGGGCGGGGCAGCCGGCTCAACAGCTGCCATATAGGAATTTAATGTGCCCGCGTTGAGCACACCGCCAGCTACTGTAGCTAAAAGCCATTTTAAAGTGCTCAAAAACTGTAAAAGTCCCCCGTCATTCCAGCCCATCACACTCTTCCGTGGCAAGTTTGATGACGGTTGTATAACAGTAATCACTTCAATTACAGTTTTTAAGCATTGCTGCTGATAAAGAAAGGGAAGACAGGCAGAGGCTTGAACATGTCCGTTACTACAAAGAAAGGAATTACATAATTGTCTATTTACTTGGCAGAAAGTCATATTACTGAAAAAGCTCTTTCAATTTGAGATGACTGGATTAATGACATAATGATTTGTCAGATGACTGGGCTTCATTCTGCGTGAAAGGATTGCCTGAGGACAAACACATTGAAACAAATGTATCCAGTGAAAGAAAAAGCAGTACGTGAGCTCCTGTGAGAGGTTGTTTCTACCCACCGAGCTGGAAGAAGGTGATATCGCTCTTGACCCCGGGACCCGCCCCGGTGCTGGCTGCTACCTCCACGCTGTAGCGGATCCCTGGGGCCAGACTGGGAATCAGCACGGATAAGACTGAGCCGTCGACTGTGCGGTTGATGTGGTACCTGCTCTCGTTCCCCAAGCACCAAATCTGCCATAACATAGACAAAGAGAAAAGTGGAGATTGAGGCGATGTTATGAGGGTTTCGTGACAACATTCGGTTTGGTAGCTGCCTCCAATCCGTGTCCTTATAATTGGTTGGTGCTGCTATTGCAACATGTCAGCGCAACGTGGGTATTGTGTTACATCTCTGAGGTAGGAAAACATTTTTACAAAATGGCTTTATGTTTTACTGAGGTAGCCATAACATGTCTCAGTGTAGCCTTAAGCCCATGAAAAACAAATGGGGATCAGTAATCACCCCCATAACCCAATTTTAGCAGAAGCTAAGTGCCGTCACTCCCAGGAAGGAGAGCAGGCTGGGCCACAAAGACAAGTATACATTCACCCCAGCATGAGGCCTGGAGACCTCCACATCCTGAAGCCCCGACAGTCGGCTTTCTCTACCCCCCACTTCCTCCCACCAGTTAACCAGGTTAACATACACACTTCCCTCGGCCTGTACTATGTGCATGTGTTTGCACTCCTGCGATGGAACTACAAAGCCCTGAAATGTTTCTGTGTATCTTAAAAATTGCGGTGAGTGGAAGTGCCGCTAGGGACCGGGCTCGGTAATGAGCAGGGAACGCTCTCGAGCCGGACTTAAAAACCATGAAATTACTCTAAAGCCTATCACCAAAAAACATTTACCTGGAAAATTAACAGTGGCTTCACTTTTTTTCACCGGCTCTGCCTCATCTCCTCTTTTGCCACTAACCTATATTCCCTGTGACGTGAAAAAAGGCTTTCAAATTAAAATACAGGACCTCCGCAGCATAACGTATGAGTGGACAGCCCTGGCCAAAGTGAGGCCATTACAAAAGGAGCATACATTATCAAGTCAGGAGGGGGAAAGGGGGCTTAGAGAGAGGTGGTATAGGTTGAAGGATGCATTAGCATACCAAAGAAAGGACTGGAATTATAATAGGGGTCTGTCTCTTCATTGTTATGCCCTTGGTCATTATTATATTGTTGCCCTCCACTCTACTACATACATACACTATTACACTCTACTAATTCATAGAACACCTACAGTAAAGTCAAGTTTTATGTAGTTGGTGCTCTTAAAATGGTGAATTATTTTAATTTTAATTTGTATCAGTTATGGCTATCAATGTTAACGTGATAATAACCCGTTCATTTGTTTTAACGCCACTCATTTCTGTAATGCATTAATGCAACTTGCGATTTTTAGGTTCTAGCTGGCTCTTTTAAAGCTAGAATGAACTGGCATCATGTGAAACTAACAAACCTGATGAATCCATCGGTACCAACCATGTCATGCTAGCTTGTCAAGAAGGAGTCTAAATAACGCTCCAAACTTATGCAAAATTTTGGCGAGGAAGAACTGGCATGGCCATTTTCAAAGGGTCCCTTGACCTCTGACCTCAAGGTATGTGAATGAAAATGGGTTCTATGGGTACCCACGAGTCTCCCCTTTACAGACATGCCCACTTTATGATAATCACATGCAGTTTGGGGCAAGTCATAGTCAAGTCAGCACACTGACACACTGACAGCTGTTGTTGCCTGTTGGGCTGCAGTTTGCCATGTTATGATTGGAGCATATTGTTTTATGCTAAATGCAGTACCTGTGAGGGTTTCTGGACAATATCTGACATTGTTCTGTTTTGTTAATTGATTTCCAATAATAAATATATACATACATTTACATAGAGCAGCATATATGCCCACTCCCATGTAGATAAGAGTATTAAATACTTGACAAATCTCCCTTTAAGGTACATTTCAAACAGATGAAAAATGTGTGATTCATTTGCAATTAATCGCAATTAATCATGGACAATCATGCGTTTAATTACGATTTAATATTTTAGTGGAATGACAGCCCTAATACCAGTACAAATAAATAGTTCAAAGTCACTACATGTATGGAAAATGTCATGGAAGGCCAAACATTATCGCCACTAAACACACAATGATCTGTAATGACTAGTTAAGGCCTAACTACTGTTATAGTAATAAAACCTATCAATAATTACCACAGAAATTGCTCCTCACTACTATTCACCACTGGAAGGCCTCAAGATGTGTGGGTCTACCGTCGCCACCAGATGGCACTGGTTCACAACAGTTCCCACCAGCTCCCCAGCTTTTTCCTCTCTCGTCTCTGAGCCTCTGTCATCAACCAGACGGAGAGTACCGAGGAGTGTACAAAGGTGCGCCTCAACCAGGAATTCATTACCTTTCCATGTCTGTGCATTGTCTCTTTCTCTGTTATCTGCTCTGTCGGCATCCCAGTTTGTGTCTCCTTTGTGTGTCTCTACAATACCAGTCCCACTTGCTCAGACCTGAGGTAGCTGCTTGCTGTTTTTTCTTTTTGGTTACCTTGTATTCCTGGACCACCCCATTCTGCTCCTCTTCTGGAGGGGGTTGCCAGGAGACCACGATGGCGGTCCCATTGTCCCCGCTCTCCGCCACTGTAACCTCGCGAGGAGGGGCGCTGGGGGCTGAAGGGAGGGGGGCGGGGGGGGGGGGGGGGAGACAAAAGATTAAAAAAACACACCTTCATACACGAGACAGGTTCTTTTTTCATAACTGCATGCCGTCTCTCCTCGTCTCCCCACATCCCATTTAGCAGGCAGAATCTCTCTGTGAGACTGAAGCCGAGGTGAGAACAAAGGACTAATAATCCAAATTACGATGCTTTTATCTGAAAAGCGAGTTTGTTTAATACAAGTGGTTTTGTGGGTAAATAAAAGCAAACAACTGTTTACTCAAAACAGACAGGGAGCTATGATGGCGGGGTGTATGGTGGTGTGTAAACGCCAACCTGCGGTCCGAAGGTAATTAAATTGAAATAATTATGAATGCAACATAAAAGATGTAATCACAGTGCGAGTGAATGTTATAAAAACAGGCATTTTTCTGCTTATGGGAGAACAAACATTATTTTTAGAGCTCCAAAAACAATTATCAACAAAATTGAGAACAAAGGAAAAGCAGTAAAAAAAGAAAAGATGAAAACACTCCCACACATGCAACACACAGACACTCTCTCTAGTAAGCACCCGCATTTCTCTTAACTATTTGCTACAGATTAAAATTTGCAGTTGGGTTTCAACCAAACCTCATGAGACTGCCACAACCACACCCTACGAGACCTTAGTACGACACTTGCACTGGGGTGTTGTATACGGGTTTCCATAGGGCCTTTTAAAGAGCTGAACATCGAACCTAGCATGCTTGAATACACCACATTTGAACATAACATAATCCTGCTCTCGCTGCCTGCTGTGAACAGCTGTTGTATGCCCTCACACATGCAGCAAGCTGTGCATATAAAATAGTGTAAACATGAAAACATGCGTGCACACACGTGCAAGCACTAAAGTACACATTCATATCCCCCACCTTCCTCCAGCGTCTTGCCAATTTTGACATCACTGTCTGTTCCCTGGAATTCGTTGAAGAAGGGGCGGACTTTGAATTCGTATGTGACTCCCTTTCGAAGCTGTGGCACGACGGCGAAGTCCTCCCCGGGGGTGCGCACCTCGAACACGGCCCAGTCGCTCCGCTGCAGCCCCTCCGGTGAAGGCCTGTACATCACCTTGTAGCCCTGGATGTACTGGGACTGCTGCTCCACCTTGTGAACGGAACACAGACAAAGACGACGTCAGCTCGACTTAATGAGCTGCTTCACAGTTCGCTGTGGAAAACGATACAGTAATGTAATAGATTGTAGCACCACTGTACAGCGATGGAATCGTGCAAACTGATACGCCAGGCGCTGGATGGAATGGGGTACCAACTCATCACATCGCCCCTCTGCTTATCCATCCACATCTACATCTCTCTTTTTCGACTGTCTGTCTATGCGCCATTTGGAGCAGCAGCGATTTGTGCAAACCGCAGTATGAGGTCATTGGCCAGAGGTTCCTCTAAGTCTGGAGCTGGTTAAATAGGGCCCAGGCTCCCAGAACAGCCCGTCTCATCCTGCCCTGCTCTCTAGTATACTGACTGGCTGCTGGAGTTGAGGAAGAGTGGGGGGAAAAAGTGGTATACAGAGTAGCAGAAGTTGAGAATACAACATCATCTGATGTAGCTAAATATAGTGTTGCTTTGTGACCCAGCATGGCTGGAGAAAAGAATAACCCGTATGCTAATATCCCTACGACTCCCCGTGGAAGGCAGGAAGGCAAGCAGCACCGACTTGTAAAGGTTTTACGGATTTCTTTATCCCTCCCTCGTAAAATATGCTGCCGGCTCAGGTGGTCTTCATTAGCCTGAAAACTGTGCAACCATTTACTGCCGCACAAAGGAAAATGTAAAACCAAGAAAGTCCACATTGGGAATAGATTTAACCCCACAAAACAAGGAAACCGTGGAGCTCGGCTGTAACGTCAGTCTCCCTCATGTCGTGTGTTTTTCCGGAACATTCCAAGCAGACAGGGTAACTGGGCAGTAATGTTTTAAATCAGTCTTGACATGTCAGTATCCTTTTCACATTTCCTCAGTCCCATTCATCACTCACTATGGCACTTCATAATACCTGGGAATGTAGGGGTGGCCTTATGTCAAAAGGCACAACGGGGACTGTTCTTACCTTTCAGTGAGCCATCCCACAGACTAATATCTGCTATATAAGGTGGACAGAATACTTACATTGTCTAATAATGTAAAAAATAGTATTGCAGATGGACATTTGTACTGTATATTCAGCTTGTACCGGCAAAGAAAAGCCACCATAAACTCCCAGTTCTACTTCTACTTCTTCCTCTCCCACCTATCCGTTTTAACATCTGTAAGCCATTTCCACTTAAGAGCATGAGTTGGCCGCCTCTTCCTTCTCACTTGTATTATTTTAACAGCCGTCAAGTGTTTTTAATCTGAGAGGGCACAGGCTGGCACGCCACACACTGCTATACAGTACTGCATGGCCCGCAGAAGGCTGGGCTCTTTAGTTTTGCTTTTGGGCGGCTGAGTAGTCCACTGTGGGCGAAGCTGCAGATTTTTGGTCTCCGGCCAGTCGACCAGTTCAGGCTCATGCCAGATGGACACTAAGAACACTTGGACGGTGTTCCAGGCTGCTCTCAGCAGTGTCCTTCCTCTGAAGGGTGCTAGGACGTTAGCGCATTAGCTCGCCTGAGTGGCCTGACAAATTGACCGTGGGCGTATCACTAAACTAACCTTGGAGCTTTGGTGACCAGCTACACCAATGATCCATATGGCAATCTGTAGCTGGCCACAGCTGTCTAAAGAAAAAGACGGGATAATGGTGCATTCATGGAGAGAAGTATACTCACTGTCCACTGCACCCTGACAGACGAGGAGGAGAGGATGGTGGGGTTGTGCAGGTGGATGACCACATCTCCCAACTCCCTTTGGATCTGACGGTGGTCCACGCCCTGGCTGGTGGGAGGGATATCTGTATGCAGAAGCCCAGACGTCAAAAATGATGAATGATCTTGTCTTAAACTACAGAAAAAACTGTATATCAAATTCATATCAAGGCAGTTCTCACCTTGCGTTTTCACAGCTTCAGTGATAGGACTGGGATCACTCAGCCCATAGGCATTGGCTGCCCGTACTAAGAAGAGGTAGACTGCACTGGGCTTCAAGCCCTTCAGTACAAATGACTCAGTTTTCACATGCTCTGCCAAGGTCTGCCAGCTGCTCCCTGACGCATGACTGTGGACACACAACACAGAGAATTAAGGTTGTATTAAGGCCATGCAGGTATTTTGTTTATTGATCTTTGAGCTGATTAGATTTACCTGAAGGCCTCTATGACATAGGAGGTGGGTGTGGCTCCAGCATTAAGGTTTGGTCTCCAGGAAAGGGCGACGGAGGTGCGAGTAACATCAGTGACCTCGGGTTTGGAAGGGGCACTGGGGATCAGGTTGGGGTCAGTGGGTCTGTTTGGCTGGACTGCGACTCCAAACTCTTAATGTAGAACAGAGATAGGGAAAGAAACAGGTGAGAATGAGGTTTATTGCTATTTCCCAGTAAACAAATGCATGCATTTCCAACTTTCAATATTATCTCTATTATTTGACTTGTACTTTCACAAAGCAGAATAAGAATATTAAAGGTACAGTGTGTAGGATTTGGTTTGCAGATTGCAACCAACTGAGCACCCCTCCGCTCACTCCTCTCTTTCCAAGACTGCGGTAACGTGAGCAGCCGAGTGCGAACGGTACTACGGTTTTGTTACGTAAACGCTCCCCATGTAGATATGAAGGGCTCATTCTAAGCTAATGAAAACACTACGATTCTTTGTTTCAGTAATGAACACATAGTTATGAATATCATATTCCATTTCTGCAAATAGATCCCCTGAAATGTTACACACTGCTCCTTTAAAACCTATCAAGCAAATCTAAAAGCGTACACTCGTCATTAGAAAACTACACACTAAACATCTGTATTGGGTCAGTCTTACCGTGGACCTCTAAGTAGGCTTTCCACGAGGCCTCTCCGCTGGGTGTGGAGGCGATGCAGGTGTAGGTACCAGTGTCACCAAGCTGCAGGAGGAGAGGAAGATGTTTGGTTATATGGAAATTATTTAAACGTGTGCCAGTTTCCTGACCTGGTAGTAGTCACTCTCCCCCTTTCTGTCTCTTGCTATCTCCCCCCCACCACCACCACCTCCATCACATCTCTGCTTATTGACATTCTGCTGGAGTCTGTAGCAGGCAGCTGTCATTGCCTGATAATCTCAGTATCATCTCTTTCATAGCAGAAACTAGGGACGAGCAGCTGGAAAGGCCAAGTGGCAGACCATTCCTAGTCAAATGGAAAAGATTTTCACAGGATCACAGACTAATTGGAGACCTTTTTCTCCCTCTCTACCATCCCCCTGAGTACCAAACATGGAAGCTGACTGCTCCGTGCAACAGATGTGGTGACAAGCTGTACTGTGAAGATATATGGTAGAACCTTGATAATTTATACACTTTTAGATATAAAAAGGAAGTTGGAAAAAGTGGGGCTCATTGAAATTTTAGAGCGCAGTATGCATTGGTGAACTACGGTGTAGTAATTTGTAGTTTTTTGTACATTTTAGTAGAGAAACTACACAACAACAAAAAGCACTCAGAGAGCGTATACCTCCTCTCTCTCTCTCAGGCTGGAGCTGGTTATTTTAATAATGGAAAGTGTAGTCTGTATTAGATCTGGATCGGCATCAAAATACACAGAAAGAGACAATCATGTGGTACATGTGCCAGATTGTTTTCATTCAAAGTGCAATTGTACATGAGAAAAAAAAATTCTTGGATCGACACCTGGATTTTGGATCCAGACCGAAAGCAAATCATTTGTTTCTTGGCTCATGGCCTTTCAAATGAAATCAGTTGACAAGTTTTTGAGATGGTCTGCTAGCTAACAGGCTAATAAAAAAAACATAATCGTGTTGGCAAAGGTATATAGCATATTTTAACACTGCATGCTGCATTTTTAAAAGATGTGTAATCTGTCAACTGCAATCAAAGTCTGTGGGTAAGACAAGTCATTCTGTTGCGGTTTGCTAGTGATGCAGAGTACGCTGAGGGCTACTGTGCTGGAGCGTAAACAAAAAAAAAAGAGAGAGAAAAACAGAATGAGATAAACTCTTTGAATAACTGAGTGTGAACACGACCCTCAAGGTGCGTATTGTTTTGTCTGGCATGTACGGAAATGTATTCAAACTCGATAACAATGACACTCACGCGACTACATTAATAAAATAAATGACCTCGTGCATCAGAAACGTCTTCATTAAAATGTTGTCAGGGAGAAGTGACGAGTTCATTAATGTAAAGTGCCTGCGGAGTTTACTGGGCTACAGCGGGAGAGGGGTTCAAACGCACCCCCCCTCCTGCCTCGCACTGGCAGCCCAATCACACTGCAATCTTGTCACCACACGACACGCCAGCATTCGTCAGAACACCGCAAACTGACGCAAACTCTGACCCCGTGACGCCTCCGTCTGGAAGACATGTCAGCGCCCTTACTCGTCTCTCCCTAAGAGTGTGTTCAGCATCGCAGGCACACACATACACAAAATTACACTGAAAACCCGCTGTGCTTGCTGCCTGACAGGAACTACAGACTGTTCGACTTCACAGACTCAATTTCAAACCCACGACAACTGACTGACAGCTCACTGAGAGCTGGCTGCTGGCGGGGAACACATGCTTTATTTACCAATCAGCAGGGGTTTGTCCAACACATTATGGATGTGATATGGACAACTTTGAAGTTTATTTGAATGGATTTAGACATTAAAGGCAGCCTAATTAAAAAAGAATCTTGATTAAAAACACAATTATGTTTCTACAGAGGTGAGTTTATATATTCATTATACTTTGCTTGATGTTAAAAAGGGATTTGAGCAGCAAACAGCGTGTTTGTACATGCCAGCAGGTGTCCTACCTTTGCATAGCGGATCTGCAACGCGCCCGTGTCCAGCTGTTTGACCCTGGAGTCGTGTGTTGACACCAAGACCCCATCCTTCCTCCACAGGATGGTGGGGGTGGGATTTCCTGTCGCCACACAGTTGAGGACCACTGTGCCGTCCACAGCTACTGTCTGATTGGTCGGGCCCTGTCGGATAACTGGCGGCGGGCGGTCTGAGACAACTGTGGAAAGAAGAATGAGCAATTATGTGGAGAGAGAAAAAACAACAGTGGAGGTGTTCATGTGCTGTAGCGGGGACAGAAGGAACAGCAGATCCAGACAATTACATTCAGCTTGTGTGAGAAAACACACACAAAAAGGCAGAGAATCTGCCAAACAGCGTGTAGCAACGTAAGCATGCGAAAACTGCAAGGGTAGTGGGAGAGAGGAATTAAATCCAATTTTTAAGAACTGGAAACAATTTTCTAATCATTCAGCAGCAGGAGTCGAACTCAGCCAAATAAAAGCAGCGTAATTAAAATGAAACAGCCTCAGATACTTCAGTCTTCTCGCTTTAGCTCTAACAGACGCCTGGCACTACCCGTATGAACGCTCGCGGGCCAACAATCCCCTGGCCCATCCCCCAGCCATAAAACACAAAACAAGGGAGAAAAAGCTTTAAAAAAACACATCTAGCCAGAACAGACAATGTTATTAGCATGAGGGTTTTGAAACTCCTCCTCTCTGCCTCCCAGCCTGTGAACTCTGAGTGTTTCAACCAGTACACACAAACAACAAAGACATACAGAGAAATCATGCATTTGACGGAAAGAGAAAGGAAGTAATGTGCAGAGAAAAGAGAAGAAGAGGAGGCAATGAGAGAAACTTTAATTACATGCATGTGATCATTTTTCTACTGCATGGGATTTATCATATTCCTTCTAGAGGTTGTCTGCCTCCCTCTAATTATCATTATCATTAATAGCACTATTGTTGACCGTTGCTGTCAGCCCCACGGATTTACTAGCAACTTACATTCAGTGAGGAACAATCAAATTAATACCTAACACAGTGTAAAAGCAACACATGATGATGTTTGTATGTGTGCATGGATCCTCAGAAGCATGCTGCGGTGTAATCTCTGGGCCGCTTTGTCTTTGCTTTTGTGCCAGGGTTGGCGCAATTACTAAAACATTGTCAGCATGACCTGTAATTACCAGATCTGCCTGCGGAGAAGTGGTGGCCTCAGAGTGGCCTGCTCACTTTAATAACTGTTATTATTATCCAGAGAGCATGACAGAATGAGAGAGAGGAGAGGAGAGCGAGATGGAGCATACCATTGTAGGGCCTGAAATGAAGACGGACATTTGGTAAATGAAGGGATGAATCTAGGTGTGTCATAGACAAAATAATAGCCGCCCAGATCTCTGTGGGAATGGTGGAAACAAAGCCAAGGCTGGTCAACCGGGCTGACAGGGATTGGCTAGCAGAGTAATTAGAGGACCCGATCCAGACCTCACCACACAGCCACAGCCTTCCAACGGTAGACAGCAGCAAGCCAGCCATGGAATAGCTAAGGAGACATTAGCCAGTGTGAAGCCAGCGAAGCCAAACACTGAGCCACGGTCTGGGTGCACAGGCACCAGAGAGTCTCTACCTCTGACAGGAACACATTGAAAAGGCCAGACCGAGCCTCGCAAACCTCAATTCGGATATTAATATGCTCTACGGCATAACCACGGCATTGCAGATGAACAGCATTATCCGCATGAGCCAGAGATCATCTAACATACGGATATTTGTCCACTGGAGTTTTCTTTCAGTGTTCCTCTAATTCCCTCTGAGACTTTGCTGTGTGCAGACACTGTGTTTAAAAGAAGGTTGCTCACCATCAGTGATCTCTAGCAGAGCCTTGGTGAGGACGCTGCCAGCGGTATTGATGGCCTGGCAGCTGTAGTACCCCATGTCTGAGCGTTCGGCATCAGTGATGGTCAGGTCCCCAGACTGAGATACAGATAATCGGCTGGAGGGTTGAGGAGGTTGGTAGGAGAAGAGCAGGTTCTGTGGGGGATGAATACAGGTACAGTCAGACTTCTATTAACGGATATTTGGCTCCAATAAAATAATCAGACATGTTGAAGATTTCACTCCAAAATGGCATATGCATGCATGCAGCTGTCATCAGATATCAGCTATCAAGTGAACTACTGTATGCCTATAAAATAGTTCTATAGAAAGTTTTAAAGGTACAGTGTGTAGAATTTGGCGGCATCTAGTGGTGCAGTTGCAGATTGCAGCCAACTGAGTACCCCTCTGCTCAACCCTCGCTTTCCAAGACTGTGGTAATGTGAGCCACTGAGTGCAAAGTCCCTCAGAAGCCATCCACACCATAATAACGCTACTTTAGGAGCAACGGAAGTCAGACAGCGGCTGGCATTTACATTTCAGGTAACGTAAAAACGCAAAAGGCTCCCTCTAGAGCCAGTGTTTGGTTTGTCCGTTCTGGGCTACTGTAGAAACTATTGGAGAAACATGGCACAATATTTTGAAACTGAAAATAAGAAAACAAATAAGAAAGATATATAAAGGGATCATTCCAAGCTAACCAAAACACAACGATTCTTAGTTTCTGGTGATTATACACTAATGAAAACAACTAACTATTCTGCTAATAGATCCCCCAAAATGCTGCACACTGTTCCTTTAAATGAGTATGCTACTATGTTCTCCAATTGGATAAAGAGCGTTTTGAAATGAAAACCTTTATTGTATATTTTGTTTACCTGACTTCCTTCCCGCTGCCAGAAAATGGCTGGCTGTGGGTTTCCAGTGGCCTCGCACTGGAAGGTGACGGTTCTGCCCACCCCAACCACCTGGTTCCTCGGTCTAACCACAAACGCCGGGGGCACTGGAGGACAGCCATGACAATGGTTAGCCGTTGAATAGACAAACAAAACATAGTATATTATTACAGCCATCATAACGCTACACTTACAAGTGGTCTTGGTTATTTGAATGAAAGACATTTGACTGCAGCTGTTACTGTTTGGTGCCTGTATTCAAATTTGTTCTTAAGGATTCAGGCTCTCTTTCAAAACTTTGCACAGCAGATTAACCACTACACTGATCGAATCCAAAATGCAGGCGTATTATAGATGTAATGAATAGAAAAAACAACGGTTGCCCCCTCATTTGCATGGGCAAGGGCATGGACCATTAAAATTTACATGGAAATGGGGAATAAATTTGAGCCATCTGTCCATGCTGACACCCTCCAATACTGCAGGCCTCAACCAGGACGCAGTATCCATGCATCTTAATGACAAATTTCACTCAGACTAAGTGTGGTGTTGTAGCCCAAGGTCATCAACACAGCTCTATGGTGACACTAGGCCTTGTTGGTTTAATAGGCCATCTATGTGAGGACACAGAGGTTTACCCCTCGACTCTGGATAGGTCCTCAAATATCATAAATCTGCAAACATTTTCATTTGTTTGATACAGGGGCAGTGTTACACATAAAGTAAGGCAATCTGAAAACTGTCATTTGGGATACACACTTAATTTGTCCCTGAATAAGATGGCGTGTTTGGTAATGCATAAGAAGGGGGAAATAATAGAATGAAATGATGCGGCTTTACCTTGGAGGCCCCAAGCTGAGCATATTTTTTACCCATTAATGTCCTTTTTGTCACCGTTGCCCGTGACAACAGAAACATGAGTGCTGATTGGAGGGTGGAGAAGTGATGGGAGGAGGATGGAAGGGGGGTTGCGACAGCTTCCTGTCTCTGTCAGGGCGGTGAATAGGTGACGGGTGACATTTCAACTTACCAGACATGACTAAAAAGGAAACAAAAACACAACAACAGAAACGCCAACGATGAATAAATAAATAATAAACAGCATGACACAAAGAGATAAGGAGAGATAAGGAAAATAACAATGTGATGTCCATGGATACAAATAGTCATGTTATTATTATTCTATGAATAAAAGACATGTCATATTTCGCCCTCGACTCCAACCCTAGGGACCACATGATTCACACAGCAGAAAAGAAGAAAACATCGGATTTAACATTACTCCTTAGTCTTGGGATGCACGCGAGGACAGGAAAAATGCTGGATTAAGTACAATAACATGGCAATATGAAACACACAAGACAGATGTGTTATGCTTAGCACACATAATGCTTTGTTTTCCTCTCTTTCCAGGTGTTGTGTGAAGGTGAACGTCCCTGTACTCTTAATGAGGTTTAGAACACCCCGAGGATCACAGTCCCTCAAATGCAGCCTTGCAAATGTAAGCCCGGGTTCATAAAACCACAAGGTGAATGTTAACTGTCACTCTTTGGCCATAAATCTGCCCTGGCCAATCACTCCCCTTATCTAATCTGTCTGCTTCGACGGCTCCCACGGAAACATAAACGCTGTCAGTCAGAGTAATGACCGACCCCTCCCTCCTCTCCCCCTGCTGGCCTTTAAAATGCAGATAAGACTCGCATCTCAGAAGAAGACACCCACCGCTATCCCGTGTAGGCTCTAGACGCACACAATTACGAGAACATAACACACCCACAAACACACAAAACCCCCCTACAACACCTACACACATCCATTCATGTGTGTCTAAGCCTTTAATTAGGTAACCCTACCTCTCCCATGGCGCTGTGATCACAGTGGTGGACCTGGAGGGAGAGGTGAGTCTTTTAAATCTGACCAAGCAACTTTGTTGTGGACTTTCCGCTAGCTCACGGCGCAGAAGGGGGAGTCTCTATCAAAAAGCTGATCAGACCAGCTGAGGGAAACACACGGAGCGCGGTGGCCTCCGGCCCAATAGGAGGCAGGCTGTGCACCGAAGACCACAGCAGATATATTAATGGGGATTTGAGCGGCACTGCTGTTCAGTGCAGCTTGACATCAACACAAGAGTAGCACTGCATGCAGGGGGATTTAGCATGATTAATATCAGCTCGCATTGAGAGGTCTGGAGCATGCTTTAAATGCTCTGAGATTTTGTATACTGTAAACTGAAATGTGGTTCTCACAGCGTTGCGTGACGGTGAGTAGCACCCAATGAGGGTGTGTCTGATGGTTAAGATAAATCAAATGCAGAGATACAGAGACAGAACAATGCAAAGCATCAGTTCTATATGTGGCACCCAACCGAGTTTGGGTATTTATCATCGCTGTAACAGCACACAGTCGGCTGACAGGAGAGCTCCTCTCACTCGTTCTCTTTTTTGGCACCAGTTCCAAGTCTCCTTCCAGACCCTTTACATGGGTTATTAGCAACGCTGCTCTGGGGACTACCATTCCATTCAAGACCTTTCTACACATAAATCACTGCTAACGGCAAACTTAACCAGCTGAGAAAAAATAACATGCTGATTTTCTGAACTCCGTCCAATAACCGTCTGAAACAATGTATGTGCATTCCTATGGTGGAAGTCCGCTGGTGAAGCTTAATTAGCAAAATACTGTTTAAACATTATCTAACCACACCAGACCCAGATCCAAATGCCTTATTCTTAAATGTTTAAAAACACACACCCTCACATGCACCCTGAGCAGACCCAACAGCCGAGCAGCTCGTCTCACTGCTACATTCTCATGTGGCTTACATTAATGATTTTACGATCAAACTATAAATACGGCTGGTGACTCGGCCAATTATGCGGTTCTTCCATGAATCAACGGAATATTTTACTTTGACATATTTATAAGTCCAGAAGAGGTGTAGTAGACTGACAAACATGTGTGTAAGACAATAATTCACTGATTAAGTTGGTAACGAGAGCAGAGCGCATTGGAAGGAAAACAGCCCGGGGCACCACTTCCACAATGTGGACGTTGTTCGCTGACAATCTGACCACGGAAGGTGTGAAGGTGCCCCCCCCTCCCGTCCACACAGAGCTGGATTCTTCTCTTAAACTGTCCGTCTCTTAAAAGGGATTTGGGATTTGCTTTGAATATCTTGAAAATTGCGTGACTTGCTATATGTTAGTATCATTTCACATGATAAGCGAATTGCATAATGACACTGCAGGGAATGACTTCTATATTTAACCATTTTTTTTTTTTTTTTTTAATCCAATTTTAATTCTATTGGTTTTATCGTCCATTTGCACATCACAGCAGATTTAGCAGTTCAAAGAATATTTACATTAATTCCACTCTGGCCTTAAATATGGGATTACCCATTTAGTGGTGTAGTTCTCTCTGCCAGTGGCTCACTACCACGGAAATGATATTATTCAGCTGTTCAGTTATTCTTATGCAGTGGCTCAGCGATCTTGCCATACTTGATGTAGTGCGACAGCATTGCCCAGTAAACCCACAGACTAAACTCCCGTCCCCCACATCACTGTTGTCTTCCCTACTACTGCAGCGACGTCTTGCTACCTATACATCGTTTCGCTACTTTGGCCTGTACAATTACCCGGCCTTTCTTTCCTTTCCTGTGCCCGCATCTGTAATTAGAAGCATGTCATTTCCGGGCGTGGGACTGTGGCCTGCTTGTCTTTAATTAGCTGAACTACTCAGTGCCCACAGCCTCCCTGGCCTCCTCATGTCCTGGTCTGGATGAAGCTCAGGGAACTGAAGAGAAGATGGAAGTGGTTCTAGGAACTTTGAAAGCTCGGAGGTTCGATCTAACCCTGAGTGCAGAACGAGGATTCCTATTATTCATGTTATGACTCTCGCCTGATTTTACACTCGGCATTTGTCCCTTAAATCTATGGCAGAGGTTCTTCTTTGCTGAAGTGTAATCAATTGAAGTGCTTTTACTTTGCTTTCCATGCCTCTCCAACTTTTATAACATGGGGGGTTGAAAGGCATAATGTGTGAAAAGAGGGCTAGTGCCTTGCTTCTGCATGCAGGCAACGGTGAATTGGCCCGAGGTTAAGACATTTAATTTCCACTGAGGACAAGGCAGATTTTAGCATTTCAAAGATGATTGTAAGCCAGGAGAACAGCTTATTGAACCGGTGCATCAATGCTGTTCCCTTTCATTAACTAAGCTTTCATCAGGGAGAGGGAAAAAGGGCAATAAGAGAAGTAGATATATTGATGGGTGCATTGGCAGGTGTGCCTAATCTCGCTCCTCCAACCAATCTAAAGATTGACGTCTTGTGGAGAAAATGAAGAAATAATTGCAAAGGGCAGCCATGTGAAGATGAAGTATCTGTCTTTGCAAGTGGGGGTTGGCAGAGGAATGAAATCGCCTCGTCTCTTTATATCTCTGGTGCGTTGACTGCTAGGAGTGACATTAATATGACTGACCTCACCACAGAAGCCCTTCTCCCCCTCTCTCCATCCTCTTCACCACAATCGCCCTCCAGCCCCAATTCCCAACCCGTTCTGCATCAGTGGCGAGCCGCCACCAAGACCAGCATATTCACTGTCCTTCCATCCAATCCCCATCTCCCATGCACTGAGCCTCCTCCTCCTCCTCCTTCCCACCCCTTCTTCTCCTCTCACCCGACTCCCTGCATTCCCATTAGTTTGCCGTTAAATGGCCCCTGTGTTCCTCTGATTCTCAGGAGGGTTTAGGGGTGATCCCAGCCCCCCAGTTCCTCTCAATGGTTTCTTTCTGAATGTTCACACTCTGTGACCGGCTGCTTTATATTCCAACTGCGTTAATAAGACGTCTGATGGAGAGGGCCACAGGAGACACAGAGATATTCCATAGGTTCACAAATAGCACTGTATGTCTTAAAACGTGACGGAAGACAGGCCTCCGGAGAAATGCCACTTGTATAGGGCAAATGAAATCGATTGCTGTTGGGCTCCCGTGTGCACAACTCTACAGCTGTTATGGATTTTTGCGTTTCTTTTTATTAGAAATCAATCAGCTAATTGAGAGAGAATAGTTGAAAGTGATGACCGTGTAGTCCTAAAGCTGAAGGCTATTATTGCAATGTGGCCGAGCTAGATTGCATTTGAATCAAGCTGCACGATCACCCAGAATGGAAATGAATTTAGAATAGCTGTCCAAGGGACTGTAAAGGAAATAGTTGGCAGACTTAACAGTGTGAAACTGAGACTCGTAATGGCATGCCGTCTTACCGTGGACGGTGAGCGTGGCCGATGCCTCCGCCTTGCCCACCATGTTCTCGACCACGCAGGTGTAGGAGCCGACATCAGCTGAGGTCAGACGACGGAGCTTCAGGGTGTGGTCCTCGCGAATCTCAAATCTGGTATGAAACAGGTATGAAATGTTGTCATATACTAACTCAAAGCAACATGTTTCAGCTGACGACAGAAGAAAGCGAGCAGTGGATCAAACAAAGAGACAGAGAGGGTGCGGGAGAAAGGTATTGTGTGATGAAAGGGAAGCAGATGATGAGTCATACCTTCCTTTGGGCAGGTCACCGTCGTCTTTCCTCCAGCGCACGGTGGGAACTGGGTCGCCGCGGGCCTCACACCTGAACTCTACACTTTGGTCCACTAAAACCACCTGGCTGCCGGGGCGACGTACAAAGCTGGGACGCTCTGCAGAGATGAAAACAGCACGCAGATTTAGAACCATAGCACACAACGGTAGCACTGAAATAATGTTTCCATTAAGTGAAAGGCATTAAATCTCGGTTTTGTTCATCATAGTCAGGCTTTAGAGCTAAGTTTGAAATTAAATTGAAAATTGAATGAAACCCAGTGGAAAAAGTTTCCTTGAAGTTTTAGTTTTAGGTCCTGTGAGGTGTCCTGGAATAGAAACAATGAAAGAATGTGAACTAATCTAATTTAGTTTTTATACAGAAACACAAAATGCTGTGGTAATAGCCAATTTATGGTTAACGACACAGGTTAATAAGACAAAAATACATATGGACTAGACAGCCCACAGAAGTCACAAGACAAAATGAAGTACAGGAAACAGTTACTACTTTGTAGTACGGTATATGGTCTTAATTACACATGACAAGACACTCAATGAATTGAAGACATGACACTGAACAAAACCTGACACAGGAAGTCTAACTTTGTGTCATCTTGTTAACCCTCAAGTCCAGCTCTGACAGTATCAGCACAGGGTCACCACAGCACTTTCATTTTTGTATATTCTCTGAGGGCACATTGTGTTTTTTTTCTGAGCGTCAGCATCTTTTTTCAATTGTTCCCAATGGTGAGAGAGCATATGTGGCCGTATGTGGCCACCTAGAATAAAAGCTGTCATAGAAAAAAAGGTGTTCTTTATGATGAAATGCTTTTCTGACAGAAAAAGACGAAATATGGACACAGGCCCTCAGGCTACATGCTAAGGCTTCCATTTCCTCTGAACACATTCCATCAGACTCTGCCCCAAAAACTAACCAGGGTGGTTTATAATTAACCAGAGTTTGTGGGATACTCACTCCGGTGGACAAACACAAAAGCTAGGAGCTGGCCTTGTTTAAGCTCTGTCAGTATTATTTCAGTATAATTATTTATCTTTACGAAACCGGCTTTGTTGTTGGTCCTCCTGATGGATTATAAGAGGTCACTGAGGAGAAGAAGTGGAGAGAGAGGAAGTAACAAAAAAAAAGCTGGTGATAAAATCAGGAGTCTGGACATGCTCTCTGCTTGGGACACAGGAGAGTGTCGGGGTCAGAGGTCACTCGTGATGAAATAGGGTGCAGCTGGTCATAGGAGAAAAGCTGCTGGGGCCAACGTGGGATTCACAGTTAAGTGTGAGATTGGAGGTCATCTCACACTCTATCTGATAAAGGTCAGTGACACCATTTAGTTCCCTGGGAGATAGACAATGCAAGCTTAACATCTGGATTCGGTTTCTCACTGCAGACAAACAGAAAAAAAAACGTGTGTGGATGTGTGTGTGTGTGTGTGTGTGTGTGTGTGTGTGTGTGTTTGTGGGTTGTGGACAGAGAGTCAAGTAGACGACAGATTGAGATAGAGAATAAAAAAAGATGAATTACCAAGCACTGTAAGTTCAGCTATTTCGCTCTCGCGTTCTCCGACCATGTTTGTGCCGACGCACACGTACTTCCCAGCATCACTCTTCCGGGCGTTTGTGATCATCAGCTTCCCTCCGCGTATCTGAGGGGATAGAAGAGGAGGTGAGAGGCTTACGGTGGAGGGGAAAAACAGCAATATGAGAGTCTGAGAGACACCTGGGGCCTCTGGCTGACACAGAGAAAACAGAAAACAGCATAGCTCAAACATTACAAAACATTTCCTGATTGAATTTAAGAATGCCTGCGAGCACTTACTAACCAAAAGACCATTACAACAGGATGATGAAATGTACTCACAAACACATAATGGCTTGGTGCTAAAGAATGTTTTTATTGTGTTTTTGCTCTGAGCTTACAGAGATAGAGACAACTGGATTACTCTATAGCTGGGTTTCCATCAAAAGTTCCCAGGACTTTTAGTCCATGGAACTACTTTTCAAGGAACTAAAAGGTTCCTTCAGCCCACTGTTGTCTGCGTTTCCACCGCGGTCTAAAGACATGCAAAGATTAGGCAAATTAGTCCGCTGACGTATGAAAAAGCACCATGACGTGGGACGAGGGCTGCTGGTGGTGGCAGCAGTAAACACACTCTGCAGCCTGACGTTCAGTGTGTCCACCTGTTTACTCTAAAAAATGGAAAAAAGCGTTTTGGGAGATTTTGTCTCACTGCGACAATATTTACTGCTGCATATATTTACTGATGCACATTGGATGTAATGACTGAAATGAAGCAGAGGAAAATGAAACTAAGAGCGTCTGTCTCCACAGTAAATCATCTATTGAGTGTCTGAGGGTTATTTATTGGTGCTTTAGAACGTTAACGGCTCATTTTTAATGAGTCGGGAGGCCGACAGCAGAGCCTAACTTTACTTTTAATATTATTGAACAAAAAAAAATGCTCTCCCCTCGTCCTAAAACGATCCTAGAGTACTTCCTGGTTTTATGAATGAAGCGGTACAGTTGAAGCAGCAGTGCAAAGTCCAACCCGAAAGTTCCGGTACTTTTCAGAAAGGTCCTTTATTGGGGTAAAATGCCCCCAGAACTTAATTTAGACCCTGGTACCTGCAGTTCAAACGCAAAGAGTTCCTCAAAAGGTTCTTATTTCCGGGGGAAAGTTCCTGCAGTCGAAATGGGGCTTATCTCTCTAGACGTTTTTTTTGCTGTTCCCACTCATCTTCCACTTGAAGTCTAAATCACCACCAGCCGGCCTGTTCCACCTCAGGGTAAGCTGAGCCAAAGAACACTTTCCCGATCCAACACAACCACAGACCCCTGAGGGAACACCTGAGGCACTGAAGGACTGCAAGCACTATTCCAGTCGCCTCAAAAGAGCTTCAGGACAGTTTTGTCTATTATCGTGGGGAATGTTTTAAAGAATGAGTTTCTTGGAATTATTTTGTTCTGTGTGTGCATACAACTACAAGTGAGAGCAAGTGAACATACATTCAAGCACACACACACACACCCAGCCGTGAATGTGTGTGTTTGTCCAGGTGAATGTCATGTCTGTTATTTCCCAGGGCTTTGATTACAGGCCAGAGGAGGTGCTTTGTTCTCAGGCAGTCAGAAAGGCAGCCTCGGCCCCGGCACAGGCCCCTCAGCCCTCCTCTCAGCTCGCAGCCATGCCAGTCAGCGCGGAGACAGACAATAGCGTGGTGCACCAATGATCTCTTTGCCTCGACGGGGGGCTTAAGGTTTTAAATGCACACATCGGCCTGCAAGACCGGGACCACCACCTGCAAGCGTGTAATCGATACCCTCATTAGAGCACCACTGACAGAGAGCTTGACACACAATATTGCAAATGCGTGACTGCCATGTTAAACTGGAGCCCTCCTACATGTGTGTTCACTTGCGAGCTGCAGTTCGATACGTCTCAGTAAATCTACATCATTGTACTTCACAAGTTTTCATCACTTGCATATGACGAACAAACTTGTGTGTATAGTTTTAATAAAGTTGCCAGGGTAAGATTCTTGAAGGACAACATTGCAACCGGACACATTCTTCTGGTTCTGAGGCATTCCTCAGCCCTTCACTCCTGATTAATATTCATGGTAAAGCAGGAGGGCAGAGGGACTTGAAGAGGCTGCGGAAGGCTGGCTTATTTAGGGCACCCCGCGGTGCTGGAGGGGTTTGAAGTATCATTATGTTACTGTTTGTTTGAGGAAAGGCTTAACAGCTAAAACACTGTGACACTCACAAAGGCCCAAGGTCAGGGCAGACCATACAGCAGAGAAAGAGTGGGGGTGTGCACTGTTGGGTCCACAGGGCTTTGACATGAGGATCCACTTAAGGCCCCCGTCCACTCTATCCATATTCTTACCTCTGTGGCAGTTCCCCATTCTCCACACGAGCATATTTGGAGTGCCAGAGCAGCGGGGACTCTGAGAGCAAGTAAATGAATGCAGCAGCGGCCCTCTTTTTCTCTGCATGCATATCCTCTCCACACAACAGCGAAGCACACAGGCTGCTGAAAGCCCCCACAATCTGACCATTATCCCTGTGTTACAGGGAGATGGCTCTATCCTGTCTCCTTTTGTCTCATGTCATTTGGCAATGCTGATAATGGAGAAAAAAAAAAGCCTCTATTCAGCATGCATGCTGTTGGTATTCACATAGCTGGCTGATAATTAGCCACAACTATTGCACAAAAGGAGGAGGACAATGTGCTGCATTTCGTCCGTTTATGATGTCGCCAACAAACTCTTGCTCCAAGCAGACAATAGCCTAGGATTAAATACTGGCATTTTTCCCTGTTTCTGTTTATTTATCCTTTACTCATTGTTCCTGAAAGACCTGAGAGGAATGTGGCCAGATGCTGCTGGTGACACAGCAGCATTACAGGGTAATGGCCCAACCTCACTCTTTATGGCTCAGTGGGAAACCTTTCACAACCGCCCCACATGAAGTCATAAATATATGTGAGATGGCACACAGCATGTCGCTGGTGTTTACATGCAGCTGCCTGCGACAGATAGAAAAACAGAAGGGTTCCTTGTGATGTGTCTGTGAAGTTCACTCCCTCTTTATGGTGCGGCCACCGAAGCCATAGCCGACCCATCGCAGTAAGATGCAGCGCAGAGAGAGAGCGGTTTGGGACCTCGCTCTGATTGCCAGTGATCACCAAGGAGACTGCACGTTCCAGCATGTTGCACGGTGGGAGGAATGAGCTGAACCAAACACAACAATGCAGGCTGGATGAAGGGGGGGCCTTTGATGAGCTCAGCTGTTCATCACATTATAAAGATTGTCTCATTTCTAATACAACTTGATCTGTTAACACGGGTGTCTGTCCAGACTCCCATCTGTCAGCACAGTCGATTACACAAACTCAGATAGTCATACATGATGTCTAGTGCTACTTTAGAAACTCACAGTCTGTGAGGGTTTGTGCACGACAGGAAGTTTACAGTGAGCAACAGCAGCTGGTCCACATAGCTCTGTTAAATCTACCAGATCCCTGTTTTCAGTTCCACAGAAGGCCCAACCGACGCTGCTGCAGGCTACAGGGACACAACTCCGTGTTACAGCAGCAGCGCTCGCAACGTTTACTCTGAGGATTTCACCCATCAGTGCACAAAATCACATATACAGCAGTGAGAATAAGTCCTCACTTCCACCATGCAGGGGGTAGGATGGATGATGTTATTGCAGAAATGATTTATAAACAACAGAAATAGTGTATTCAGTGGGGCTAAAATATAATTATGGGAAAGGCCATGTGCGCCAGAGCCATGCATAATACTGAGTTGAACCAGGGCTGCTGTGTCCTCAAAGTACCTCGCTCACTTCTACAGTTAACAGCATAATGCAGTTTGTCATGAGATGGTGAAGAAAACTGAAAAGATGAATTCTATTTTATTCTATAGAGGAGTAAGATCAAATGCCTGACAGTAAATATAGATTTAGGAAAAAACGGATGTTGCATTCTGCTTAAAATACCATCTATAGTGCAACAGTAAGCACAAATAGGTAGAGTAAGGTGGGAATACAGTAAATACATGCATGATCCAAATGTGTAAAAAAACACAAGACAAACAGCAAATTCAAAGGCCACTAGAGTTCACTCTGTGTGGTTTAGAGGTTCCGTGCTTATCAGTAACTCAGGGACAGATATGATTTGATTCTCTTTAAACTAGATTATGCGCTTGTTTCTTTCAATTACGCTGCTCAGCGGTCAGACACGGACTCTTAATCTTCTGCCTGTGCAGCTTACAAACAAACAGAGAGGAAGAATACTCGCACTGTTTGTGCGTTTGAATTGCGATCAGAGCTTAATGCACGCAACCTCGACTGGCCCTCGCTGAGCAAAACTTTGTTCAGTCATGTACGGGACTCCGCTGAAGACAGCCAGCAGCAATAAATCACTGGTTCAACTTACCCAGTGATGAAAATGTATTGAGCACAACTAGCCCGGACTGGATCGCAGTAATACGCTACAGGCATACCGATCGGAACATCTTTATTAGTACCTTGCATTTATTATCTGGGAAGGATCTGGTCGTCCGTGACTGTACTGTGAAGTTAGCCATCATCAGCACTCGGGGTCCAAACTATTTAACTGCTCAACAACTGCACAATGTGCAGCCAGAACCTTAAACCAGTCAGATTGTGAAAATGGGATCCAGACCTACAGCTAACCACTTCCTCTTCACTACCTGCTTGTGTTAGCTGAGTGCCAAGTACTGCACTTCCCTAAACAGGCTGTTCTCATACACTGTTCGTAGCTATACCTATGAAAAGTAATGCACTCATCATTCATACATAACCCACAAAATCAATTTGTATGTAATCCAAATAATCGTGAACTAAGGATGTACCGATCTGACTTTTTCAGTCCAGATACCGATAGGATAGGATCCAGATAACTTTGTAAAACAAAATGTAACAAATAAATACATAGATCAAATTTGACTGAATTGTATATAAATATAAATGGTACACCAGCAACTTGGTCAAAAGATCTTCAAAATTAACAGGAATTACAATTCAAGTGTAAACCTTTCGGTAAAAACAAAAAACATTACAGTATATATTGTAAATTGTATACACACATTGAATTGAATAGATCGGCCCCATTCACTGATACCTAATCGGGTTATTTGAGCCAGTATCGCCTCGATATCCGATTCGGTGCTGGTGCATCCCTACTGTGAACCAAGAGCGACAAATTCTGCATAAGGAGGAAGTCAGGCTGGGTCCTGATGAGCAAGCATGTAGAGCTGATTGATACTGCTGTGCTGTTGTTCTAATTAAAGCTGAATAATTGTCAGTTTGGTTGTATATCAGATGTACAGTAACGAGTCGTTTAGATTCTGCAGGCGTTGCTGCTGCTGAGTGCAACTTTCTCCTCTTGGATTCCGGTCAGCTCATTTCTCCCTCCTCATCTACGCTTCTCCTAGTTGATTTCATCAGCAGGTCATCCCTGATCAATGCACTGCTGCTGACTGAGGGAGCACGACTGATTCTATCTACCTCAGTCATTAGAGGTTGTAGCCACAGAAATGGGCTGCTTCGGGTTTGGGGAATTGCTATATGTGAATAATGAGGCAAACAAATCAATCTCTCAACAAACACTGAAGTGGTGGTAATGACTTGACCTCTGCATCACTGGGTCATTCTATCTCATACATTTAAACACACCATCTTTAAATACAAAGCAGTCTCCAGGCATCAATTAAGCTACAAGTCAGCAATAACAATAGTAAAGTTACCGCAGAAAAAAAAGGGTCTAAAAAAAGAGTCTTACAGTGATTCTCTCATCTCGGTCGTCAATGTTTGTTCCATCCTTTTTCCATGATATGGTGGGTTCGGGATGTCCACGTGGAGGTTGACACTCCAGGACTGCCGGCTCTCCTGCCGCCACGATCACATCTGCAGGGTTTTGTCTGAAGTCATCACGTAGAACTATGACAAAGAAGAGGAAAAGGAAAAAATTAACAAAATGTCAATATATCCTCCTTTAGGGGAAACAGCGAATTAACAGTTAAAGAAGCAGATGATAAAAAAACACTTTAAGCTGTTGCTACATTTATAAAGCCGAAGGCAGCCAGTAAAAACAGCAGCCGAGGTGTTCAGCAACACATAATTAGTTCCGCACAGATGACAAACTGTAAGGCACACATCATTATTGATTTACAGCACTTTAGCCTGCCATCAAAACAGTAACTATCCCAGAAAAATGTATTTACAGCATATAACATGACAAAATAAAAAGAGTATGTATAGTGTAGGCTGCTGCATAAACTAGGTTTATACAGTTGTACTTGTACTTGCATTTATATAGCGCTTTTCTAGTCTTCCGACCACTCAAAGCGCTTTACACTACATGTCAGCATTCACCCATTCACTTGCTATTCCTTTTTTTTTTTTTTTTTATATCATTCTGTAGCTTCACAATGGTTTTCCTTATGTATTAAAATCTGAACATTTGAATATTGGTACGTATGTTTTACTGTCAAAATGCTATTTTCCTAAGCCCTTGTAAAAACATTTTCCCACATGACCTGACGTAGGTTTCTGCATGATGACGTTGCTACATGTACACTAGATATACAGCCAGCTTGGAAGAGTAGACAGGCACGGAAGCTAAGCAATGTACTGCTGTGTGGACACCACGTTAGTTCAGATTCGAGAGTCACACAATAACACAAAGAAACAAACAAACCCATTGATGCCGCGGTAGACCACAAACTCCCATGTTCTGAGAGGTAAAATGACTGTTTTCTTTAAATGGAGTCTGGTCTGGTCTTTACAACCAAAATATAACGGCTTCAGTTCGACGTAGCAAAGGGCTGTCTGATGGCAAGGTAATGCGGTAAAAATATTCCAAATATAGCATACACTTAACGGATATTGATTTTATTTAGGTGGCTAAAATATATTTTTCTGCTGGTCCCGTCCACAGCAGCTTTACCTCGCCGGCAGACAACCTGTTCCGACAGTAACCAAAGCCGTTATATCGCGGTCTTCAAGACCAGACCAGACTCAAGTCACAAAACAGTAATAATACCTGGCAGAACGTGGGAGTATACGTACAACCCCACTTAAAAAAATACAAACCAACCCTTTCCTAACTTAGCGCAGCTAACGTTGACTCAGCTAGTGCTGGCGTTCACATTATTCATAACCTTATTGTTTAGCTTTGATTAGCTTACTTTGGTAACCTACGTCACTGCTTTTTGCAACGGCTTAGAGGGCGATTCCATTTGAAAAAACCCCCAGAACAGAACACAGATGGACTCGCTCTTTGCCTCGCTCGATGGCCTGCTTTCTCTCATATAACCTCACTGTCAATGAACACATCAACATCTCTAATAGCAATGACCTTCCTCTTTGTTGACTGATTGACCTTCATATAATCATGCACACACACACACACACTTCAGTATACAATGATGATCACCTCTCCATCATTGCTTCTTCATCTCTCCCTGACGGTCCATATTTACATCCCCGTGCTCATACACCCGTGCCATCTTCACATAGATGAAAATCTACATTAGATGTAATCCACCATCGCTGCCTTGCCATGGACTTTGGTATGACATGATTCTTATTTGCATTGATTTCCCCAGGTAGAGGTGCAGTAAAAAAGATGACACAGCCGTGGATTTTCATTATTCGACATAAGGAGATCCACAGCTTCCTAGGTCTAATTTGTTGGTACAAATTTGATGCTGAGTAGATGTGAAGGTTTAAGGAGATGAACTGAGCAATTCTGATTTCCAATTGGGGAAAAACCTGCCTCACCTAAAATCATTAGTTTTTCCCTGCCTGCCTTATCAGAATATCACATCAATATCATCACTAACTGGTGGTTGCAACAAAGCAGATCGATGCATATCTATTTTCTGAGGGGCAGAGGAGGAGCAACATGTCTCTGGACTCCATATCTCCGGTATTATAGATAAACTGGAGGTTTATTGAGAGGGGAGGAAAGTAATGAAAACGCCACAAAGCTCCCTTCTGCTGCAGACAGCAAGCCAGTAATCATTTCCCCAGCTTTACATATCAAAACATATGAAAATAGTGCTTGTAAATTTCAAGCTGATATTCAGGCCACACACAAAGTATGCAGGGCCAGCGCATTGTGCGTCACATTGTTATTCCTTTGGAAAAGTACTGTGAATGTATGCTTTTTGGGATAAAACCGAGCTTTTGCCGTCTATTGTCTCACACTCCTCAGCTTGCTCTTAAGTCACCTCAGTCCCAGATCAAAGTCAGGCTCACCCCGGGACCCCTTACCTACTGACAGCCAACAAATTCCAGACTAAACCCTTTAAGCACTTAATTGGACAGTGGCGAGCCCAGATGACTGCTCTCTGCTTCTTGTAACGTGGAATGGGGAATCCAAGTCAATAGCAGGAACCTGCTTTTGGAGTAGTGGTAATAGCTTCCCCAGTCCATTGCTACATAACCACGTCCATACCTCCCTACAGTACGAACAGCTGTAACATTACCTAGCCTCAATTCTTTAGCATTCTTTTCTTTTTGCGACTCAAATGCTGCTGCTGCTTATGAGGAGGACGCATACATCTGCAGACATATGCACAGATGAACAACGATTACGTGTGTGACCCCCTAAACTTTCTACACTCCCTGTGATCCAACTCAAACCCAGCGCTGCAGCTGCATGGCGAGTGAGCTCATTTGGTTTGGTTAAAAGCAGATACAGTCATCCAGGAATGCAAATGTAAACACCAAACATCCGATCCATTAGAGCACCGGCTCCATCTGAAGAAACACTGTCTACACTTGTACCGGCAAGGTCGACCTGTTCTAAAGAGCATCGTCGTAAAAGTCGGCCTTGAGTCAAAAAGCGAAGATGCTGGAGTCAGCCCTCAAAGTGCATTCTTTAAATGTTCAAACATCTGCCTTTCTTGTTTTTGTTACGCGACCTTAAATGTGTATACATACAGCATCAGCTGGTGGCTGCGTACACTTAAAGGTCTTATTGATAACATTTTTATGTAGACAAATATTTATATAAAATATAATACATCAACAGAGCCTATAGAAAGGTGCAGAATAAAAGTATGGCTTTTCCTAAAAAAAAAATGATTATGATTGTGAATGAATTATTTAAAAATTTTGGAGGGTCCAAAATGAATGTTTTGTTTATCTCTGTGGAAGATATCTGACGTTTGGTTCCCACTTCTAACAAGGCTTGTGAGCTAATAGTAAAACGACATTGGTATCACGTGATATCTCCGGGTTGTCAGTTAGTGTAGAAAAAAAACAGATAAATGGCTGAGATTGACAGTTAGGGAACTGGCAACCATTTATTGTGAAGTAAATGCAACAGAACGAGGGAGGGAGAATGCAACATCTAGTGGCTGAATGATCTCAACAGCACCTTTAAGAAATTTAGGTAAAGAGCATATGAGAGAATTCCTGTTTGTCCTGCAGGGCTAATGCAGAGCTTGTAATAAACGCTTGGGTGAGTAAGTTCAGTAACTTCAACGGTGACATTAAGTGCACATGGTCTCCTCTCAGCGGGGCTCTACCTCCCCTGCTGGCATTACTGGAACTCTCTCAGCTAACATGCAGATGCATCTGTCCCTCTGGAAAGTAAAAAGGGATGTGTGGGGAGGAAAAGATGGAAAAAAAGAATGCTGTATTGACTAGTTGGAGGCCCGAGGGATAGCTGGCATCATCCAGTGTTTACACCAACAGCGCGGTGACCTCCTCCACCCCTCCTTAGCAGCACTAGCTCCCTCACCTCGCTGCTCTCTCTCCTCCTCCACACCAACACCTCTTTGTTATAAACACAGCTGAGTGCAGCGCAGCCCCGCACATCTGCGTGGTGGAAAACAAAAATCCTCTGGGATAGACAGAGACAGAGTCAGTCTGTCAAAGAGACGGACGGACACAGATCTGGACGGGGTACAAAGCCCCGACTCTTCCGCCCAGAAGCCCTGTCAGATCCGGAGCTGTGGTGGAATCGCTTGCCTCTGGCCTCCCTGGTTTAAATAAGGTACCCAGTGTCCTTCCTTCCTGTATACATACTGCATAAGGCCCCGCTCGCCTGCCTTCCTGGCTGTTCCTGTTCTAGGACCCAGAATTGGGTGAAAAAAATGGGATAGAGAGTCTCTCACGCTGTGTGCTGTCCTGAAAGTCTGTGTGGTGTGGTCTGTGTTTGGGATAATGAGCCTACTCTACCATTCTGTCTCTCTAGTGAGCCTGCAGCTGTCCCCTAGCAGATAATATTTCCTGCGCTATTAACAGGGAGGCTGGACTCGATGTGTGTGTGTGTGTGTGTGTGTGTGTACACAGATTTTCAGTTTGTGGCTTAATATGTGGAAATGGGCCAGAGTCACAGGTCCCAGCATGAAGACACCTCTTTGTCCGTCCTGAATTTGCTCAAATATGCTGATGATGGGGATGAAACAGAGTGAATATCCGGACCTGGAAAGATATTAATACGCTTTGTCGAGGTAAAGGGATCCATTCTGCATTGCGTTTCCGCTTTTCAGTGGGCCAAGAACAAAACACATGCTATCTCATCTGGCTGACACGCCTCGCTGCAAGACAAACAGCTGACTGCGCATAAAACAACCACATCTATCAAAGCAGAGGTTTGGTTTGCAGTGGCAAACATCTGTCGGGCCCTGCCAAGTCCAGTCTAACCACATTCTAGTGTACTGTATGATAAATCGCTCCCCAGGTCCACGGTAGCAAATTGGAGCTGTGCTGAAGCTAACGCAATTAGCTGCCATCATTTCTTACATCCAAACCCTCCGTTAAAGGTCAGCTGAGATGGCTGCTCTCAGCTCTAAATACTCCCAGGTTCATCACCCCCACAAACTATCCTCTGTCCGCCCACGCACTCACACACACTCTTTTCCCCAAGGAAATTGAAAACAGATGTTTAAATGTCAAATTAAAATGAGATTCCCGTGCTGCCCCTCCAACATTAATGAAAATGAAGACTTAATGCCACACACAAGTCTGGGTGGGAAGATCAGATGAGCTTTGTTCGGAGGAAATTAAACCAAGTACAACAAGCTTCCTCGCAAATCTTTGGAAGGATACAAAAACAGACCCACCAGGGAATTAAAGATTTATCAGAAGGCACCCGGAGTCAATCCCACAGAGAGACGGAGCACAGCATGGGTCTCGCCTTTGGCTTGGGATTTTTCCTTGAAACAGAGTGGACGCGGCTAGCCCCTTAAGGGAAGCAGAATGAATGATAACAGCAGGGAGAGGGAACTAAACAGAGGAGGAAGAACAGTAGAAGCCAGGGAAAAGAAAGAAGCTGCTCCACATAATGAAAGATAATCCATCTCTCTTCCTTTTTGTCCCTCTCTGGTTTCCAGAAGGTAGCTCTGCTTCTGCTAAACTGATCAATTTTGCTCTATTTTGCTTCACGAGCTGCCACAATGTCATGTTATCTGGACTCAGACATCATCAGATATTACCTGAGGACATGCGGTAGGGATGAATGGACAGTAGAGCAAACACTGAGAACATATCAAATGGCTAAGCAGCGCCAGATGTTCATGGTTATATGTGACTCTATTCAACAGCAGAATTGCTCTTTTTCTCCCATTCATTTACTATCAAGGCCTCTCTATGAAGGGGACAAGTTAACGTCTGAATAACAGCAAAACATAAATGAACAAGTTTTCAATAAGAAAAGAGCATGGATGTTTAAATGCTATTTCACATGTCCCATATTTCCAGTAGCTGCAGCACATTAAATATCTGGCCAAATGACAACTTTATCTGTATTAAAATAGGGCTTACATTGGCTGAGCTCCCCTCCAGTGCATCTCTGCTTACTGTACAACATAATTCCTTCCTCTGCCCCCTTCATGAGTGTTGTTTATGCCATAAGCAAAAATGGGCCTTATTCACAGTGCAGCTGCAGCTAAACCCTTCCATATTGACGCTGCTCACCTCGCCTCCAGCTCTGTCCTGTGGGACAAACACCTCTCATTCTCTCCCTCCGTGTATCTCCCGCTTTGTGTCTAAATTTCTCTCTCCTCTCTCAGCATTTGACCCCCTTATCTTACCTCTCTGTCAGCTCACACACACACTGAGCAGCTTACATCAAACACGGGCTCATAGTGATTTTATTGCAAAGGCTGTTGCAGGTGGATAATTTGCCAGCGGCGTGCGCACAGTGTGTGTGTGTGTTTGCACTGCATAAATCTGTATTTGCTGGTGGGTGTGAAGACATAACAGGACTCCTACTGTACTCTGGAGAACCACTGCCTCCCTCCTCCTCCTCATTCCCTCGTTCCCCCCTGACCCCTACCACCAGGGAGATGAGATTGGACACGGCAGACTCCTTTCTCTTTCTCAATCTGGCTCTCGTTCCTCGGCTCTGAGCTCATGCCCTCTTGCCCACCCGGCAGACACTCGATCCTACCCCGCAGCATAATACTGTCTGGAATAGATGATTATAGATATGAACTCCACAGCTATGTACACGTACACAAATACAAAGATAAATCTGACACGAAGGGAAGTTGTAAATAATGGCGGGACACAATAAAGCCATCACACACTCTCCACTCCAAGATGTATTGATCTGTTGGAATTGAATTTATAGACTTCACATTTGCCGTATTGATAAATCATGTAGAAAACAATAGCACCTTTCTACACAACCGGGACACTCAATATGAGGTCACATCTGCAGAGTCACATTGGTTGAAAAAAGGTTGACAGCCTAAGTGCCTGGTTGACCGCAAGACACCTTGTGGACACCCGTAAATATGTCAACAAGAGCAGACAGACTGTTACCCAACTGGCCTTTAGGGTTTGCACCTGCATGCCCCGAATGCCATGAGGTCATCCTCCAGATTCAGATGTGACGTCATGGCACTGAGCGGACAGGATGCCCCTATTAGTTCTTCTAAACATTCAGAGACAGAACAATAAACTCGAGGAGTCCATTAGTAAATAAACACAACACAGACATGTCAACACGTTCTCTCAACTCGTCTAACTTACTAGTGTATCAAAATTGGACTAAACAAATGGACAAATGAGGATATTTCGACTGTTGCAGATTAGATGAGACTGTGACACTGCACATGTGCTGCTTACTGTAGAGATATACAGATGCAAATGTAAACCACACCATGTAGGGAAATGAATCATGCTGGCTCTGCTGGTGTGTGGATTAAAGCGGGGATAAGGCAAGGGGGGGGTGAAGGTATTTACACTGCGCTGTGCCAGGTGATTACAGTCCATACCTGGCACTGACACCACGGGCAGATGGCTTTGTGGACCTTTCAGCGCCGGCACGGCAGAGGGCAAATCTGCACTTGCTGTGGTCCAGTGAGGCCGCAGAGAGCCGAGTGCAGAGGGTTCAACCTCGGCGCTTCATCCTCTACGTTACACACACATGCAGACCTCATGCACATAAGTATGCAACAGCAATTATGTCTGTACGTAAAGAAACGTCCACATACAAACGCCACATAAAGGAAACCTCGCCCCACAGCCGTGCAGACAGAGAGGCCATTGAGTGCCGGTGTTTGTTTAAATGGTCATAAGTCTTCTCGTCAGGCTCGGAGAGAGAGAGAGATGGCGTTCGGCAAACGCGGCGAAAGGCACAGAGGGCAGCGGGGAGGCAGGTTTATGTGAGTGACTGAGTGAGTGAGTGACTTGGCACCTCATAGTTCAATAAACAGTGCTTGTGTGTGATTGGAGTGCTGGGCGAGCGGGAGTTGGACTAAAATAAAGAGTGTTTCGAGTGCTGGGAGTGCACAGGCAGGAATGTCGGAGAAAAAACGAGAGCTTGAGAACGACTCACTCTCAGTTCAAAAATGCTCTAAAAAAGGAAAAAATACAAATCTCATAAAATCCCGAAAGGAGCACCCGTCGCCACAATGCAAACTGTGTAACAAACATCTGTATGGGATTATCACATTTAAACGTAATGATTGAAAAACACAGACAAGCCACTTGTGGATTCGGCAGCTTCTGACAGATCACGTCGTACACTCTGTCTGCATATGAAAGTGATTTTTAAAAGGAGTGCATTACCTGTTGTGGAAAAACAGCATCAAGTTTCGTGGTTACTAAATACCCTCAGACATGTATAGTTTTCTCATTGGGGGCAGGCCAAGCTAAATCAAATATTCCTTTTACACAGCATAGAGCTGATGCCAATGGAATACATTCGGTTTCCATCCAGTTTCACAATGCAGTAAAATAATAATGAGGCAGATAAAGGTGGGAGAAGCAGGTAAATCCACACCTTTTACAAGTGGAGAATTGCCTTCATTTGCAACAGCCTTGCAACAAAAGATAGAGCAACACTGCAGCAGTCAACACTTAAGTGTCAGAGGCATGTTTATGATACGTCCTGAGCTATACTCTTAGGTACAAAGATGCCAGCTGTATATGAGTAAATCCTGTTTGCAGTGTTGTAAGTCTTGTGTGGAGCTCTACAGCCTACTCCCTGAGGACGAGGAGCATATGAGAAGCCCCAGTAACATATCTCTCACCACTCACTGCGCAGTCTTGAGCCTGAAGCTCTTTGCATACAAGATACAAAAGAGCAGATGTAACACTATAGTACACACACACACATGTACACCTGTACGGTATGCTCTCTAATTCTCTGCCTCTTTCTCCGTCTCACACACAACACAGACTGAGGCAATGAGGCTCTGTGAACCATGTCGAGGGAACAAACTGCTTCCTACGTATACAATATACACAAAATGAAAGGTGGTTGTGGCATCCAGGAAAATCTTGAAGGCAGGAGAAGAATCATTTTCATCAATGTAATTTGCAGCTACATATTATGTGATGAATCTCCACAATCTATGCAACATTCTTCATGTATGGAAAATACAAAAGTGCTCATATGAGCCACAAAGAAATCAGACGTTGTCCTATACAACAGTGGGCTCAGCACGATTATAGCCAAAATGATAATCACGATTACTTTGATCAATATTGATATCAGGATTATTCATTGATGTTAGCGACAAGATAATTTTATTGCACTTTCACAATAAAATAAACAGAGCACTGCTTTAACTTCCACGCTGTGCTACATTCCTGCTAATTTACAAGTTAGGGCTGCACGATGTTGGAAAAAAACATTGCAATATTTATTTCTGCTATACATATTTCAATATGAAAAAATACAGGAATATTCACCTTCCCTCTTTGTTAGCTACATTTTAAAGTTAAATGCTTCAATCTGGTGTACTTTGAGAGTAAAATTAGCAACAACAAGAGCTAGAAAAACTATTTTATGCTCTTAATTTAATCATAAACACATTGGTTGTATAGATAATATCTATACCCAAACGTGAAGCCAAAACATCTCGATCACCGATCAGTTGAGGAAGTGCTTGCTGTAGTGTTTTCTATGAGTAGAACGCACATTTTAAACGTCAATATCTCAGGCGATCATATTCATTTAATTGTGGGAAGCCAAAATTATGATTGTGATTAATATTCGATTAATTGTGCAGCCCTACTATACAGTATGTCTGTATGTTGGTTACAACTTTCTTTTGGCCTACCATGTGTCTGTTATTACACACCTCAGAGTAAGGCTGAGGGCGAAAAGTCAAAAAATGACATCCTAATATCTTTTCCTAACAACTTTTCCTTGACCTTGATGGAAAACATCGTGAGGTCAAGGAAAGATGTGAAGGAGAATTCAGAAGGACTTAGGAAAAGACAACTGTGGTGCTCAGAGAATCCAACCGCACTTACAATAGGCTCCGTAATTATGATGTGACGGCAATGGATGTTAGTGACGCGGGTCTGCCGTGGTGAAACTGCAATGTTCAGAAGATGGACTACAAGAGTCGCATGCTCGCCCGTGCGTTGTTAAACAGCTCTTTCAGTGGCAGGCTGCTTCACCTGCGGTGTGTGAAGGAGAGATACCACAGCTCCTCCTGCTGCTGGTACACTTTACATCAACGTATAATAAAGGATTAGCTGACCTAACGTGGACAACCGGTGAAAAACACTATTTCATTACCAAGGTTGGAATTAGGGATGCTAATGTTGAAAAATGTTCTTAACTGATAACCGACCCTCGTTAACCGATTATTAACCGTTAACCAACAACATTTGTGCCTCGCATGCAGCGGTGTACCAGCTGCAGGAGCACAACAGATATTGGTTGACGGGAGTCTCCAGTTCACCGTCAGGGAGCGTTAACTTAGCAGCTACGATGCTGCGTGTAGTGTCGCGGACATGCAGCCACTTTCCCAGTAAAAGTCTCCACCGCACATTTAGTTTAGTTTAGCAGGTTGTCAGCTGTGTGTCTGTCTGGTGTAACTTTAGTGAGTGGTCAACAAACAGTGTGTGTATTTGTGCTACGTTAGCAGCTCTAGTATTGCCGGAGGCTTCGTGCTCCCCGCTGCACACGTAGTCTGAGTAACTTTAGTGAGTTTACAACAGACCGTGTGTGTGTGTTGGCGGTGAGTGATGGGTTGTTGGTGGCGTTCTAGCTGTGAACGTAAGTGTAGCAGTGTGTGTACAGTTTATTTGTCGGTGAATAAATGCTACTAAACTACAACTCCTCCGCTCCGCTCAAGAGAGCCAGAGACCGGAGCCAACCTCCTGTATCCTGCAACTCTGGCTCCACCTCTTAAGGTGGGCTGTTAAGGTGGACCAGCTTTTCTCCTTAAAGAGACGAGCCACTCCTCTGAGCCGCTCAGCTTTTGAGTTAATTATTAACATTTCTTTTAACCGTTTTAACCGATAGCGTTAATCGATTAAATGGTTAATTATTGACATCCCGGAATTGAAATAAAAATATATGTGATAATATATGATAAATATTGAGTTAATGGTTTGAGTAATGGAGAAAGGGTAGGACCATGTGTAGGCTGTACGTCTTCCTACTCCTTTTCAGACATGTCATATTTATTTATTGATGATTATTTGTTTATTGACAGTTTGCTATATGTTTACTGTACATTTTTTTTGTTACTCCTGTTTTGTTTTTACTGAGGTAATTGGTACATGTTCGAAATAAGTAGTTAAAAAGGAAGTGAAACAAAATGGTTGTCACTGTCCACTCATATTTATCAACATGAATCCAAATTAGTATATGACTGTATGAAAATATGCAAGATAAGTATATTGTTAGTTTTTATGAAAAGCAGAATGTTACGTTGCTTTAAATGTTGCAACCACAAGGAATTGTGGGGCGGCATTATCTCCTTTCCCTTGGTAAAGGATGGTACAGTGTATCCTAAGCTAAAGGATATAAGAAAGGAAGCACTGAATCACCTTTCCTTAGCATTTAGAGGATTCGACCAGCTCTTATCATGGCTGCTACTTAGATACTTCCAGGTCATTTCACTCTGTTAGGAACCTTCCTAAGCAAAAAAGACTATTCGACTGCAGCCAAAGTGTTTTTGTTTTTTAAAGTGTATCACTTTAAGGACCACTTTCTACTGAAGAAATAGTTCCAATGAAAACTGCTGACGGTGTGTTGTGTGGATTATCCAGAGTAATGGGGACATTGATTCTGGAAAGAGATGTTGCTGTTGCATTTTTAAAACGTAATTATTCAACGCTGCGAGCACCATAAACAAAATTAGTAGAACTAACCCTTTTTGAACTCTTTCCTCTTTCCTTGCCTCTAAATGTTCCACTCTGTTCTCACTGCTGATCTCTCTTCACTGTCTGTGTTCAGTTTTACTAGACTGTCTGTCTGAGTCTTCACAGTGTAACAGGATTTTACACAGCACAGAAATTGTGAGTACATGCAGATTGTCACCATAGAATGTTCATTACAGTAAATCCCTTTACCTCCAGAAAAGCAAGCGTAAGCGCGCCAAGAGCCGTGGAATATCTTTATCCACTTGTGCCTTAATCCCGCTACGTGTTTCACACAGCTCGGTTCACATTGTGTCAGTTATGTTTGCTGACAATATCTCAGTGTGAGCTGCCCTCCCGTCTGTGTGGCCCCGCCGGCTAACCCTCTCCCAGCATCTGCAAAGATGAGGGCCTTATTAAAACAATCTTCCCAATTAACATTCCAGGCCCCCGGAGCCCCACCAGCCCTCCCCCCGGACCTCCTCCAGATCTGACCCCTCCTCGGCTCTACAATGACAAAGAGGCTGTGTAGGAACCCGGACCAGCCACGGGACCTGGGTGAATATGACTGAACAGAGAGGGGGGGATGTGAGGCAACTTGTTTTTCTTCCTGGGGAACCAAAATCGATGTGGTTGTCTGCTTTTACATGTGTGTTTGTTTCTGTGTAGCGTGTCGGAGAGGGAAAGAGAATGAGGGAGAGAGAGGGATGATAGATGAATGGATAAATAAGTTACCACCAGTCAGGGCGGCACAGTCATCACAAACGCTCCTAATTTGATGTGACAAGCAATGATATGGGCTCATTTGCACAGGGGTGGATAGCTCACGATCCCGGGTAGGAAGGAGAACTGTAAGAGGAGCCTGTCAGCTAGCTAACTCAACACCATCTGAGAAATTACATCCATAAACACAGCACGCTTTCCTGCTGAGTGCCATTTGACCTGCCGCTTACCCCCATCTGAGCATTTCAGAACACAAACATCTGCTGTACCTCTTTTCACGTCTTCTCTATTAGCCTGAGATCTCACGACCAGATTACAGGACGCTCCCCAGCCTCTCGCTCATCTACCCAAAACAAAGATATATTACAACAAACAGCGGAGACCGATACAGTGTTATTCTATAGCGGTGCTGTGCAAACAGGACCAGGGCAGGGGGCATGATATCCGGGTGTGGAGCTGGAGACAGGATCTTTTACAATGACTGGGGATCTGGCTTTGCTTCGCGTCAAAATAATGGAAATCACAAACTTTATACAGCTCCTGCTTGCATCAACTCAGCTGGACCTTTCAGTGGTTAAAGCTTAGGTAGGTAACACTGGAGAAACCAGCACGAGTACGGTAGATTTGAAAGTGTTTCTAACTCTTTTTCAATGAAGGTAACTAGCAGCACTAGCTCCAAAAGTCCCTAAATCGAGCAAGAAAGTCGCCAAGTCAGTAACACTGACAGCCCGTCCCTTCAGACCTCCCTACAAAACCACTCCCCCAATATTGTCATTATGAACGTAAACATATCATATAGATGTGTAAGAAAATATTGATACACATGAGAGTGGCGATATTATGTGTTGTGATACTGATTCGATTCTCCAAAACGCTGTGTCGATTTTCAATTAACCTCTGAAAAATCCGACGTCGGACCTGGACGCTATTCTGTCCTTCGGAGGTTGTAGCAGGCTCAGTTTTACAGCTTGAGTGAATGTCCTGGTATCATATTGAACTAAAAAACCTAAGGAATCTATTGGTCAAACTTGCATGTCGTGAAGGAGGCTAAATAACACTTCAAAGTTAAGCTAAATTTTGGCGAGGAAAAACTGGCATGGACATTTTTTTAAGGTTGTCTCTTGACCTCTGACCTCAAGATATGTGAATGAAAATGGGTTCAATATGAGTACTACCCACTTTTTTGGCACTGCCTAGTTTGACAGTTTGATCAGAGTTCACAAGTTCCGCGAGCAGTGATTGACAGCTGCCCAAAGACTCCTCGGCTCTGATTGGTTGTTTTCCTTCGGCGCTGTGAAATATTGCCTAAGCCAGGAGCACAGGAGGACACAAAGGAACATGTTTTTTTTCACAGATTATGTGTCTCATGCACAATTGTGAGGATATAGTGACAGTTTTATAAAAAATAACTTATAATATAATATTTGCCCAGAGTTACCGACTGCAGCTTTAATGCATAGGCCTACTTAATGAGATCCAGTGGACATGCGGAGCGCGGATGTTCTCTCTGTAACATACGCCAAACAAACTAAATCAGGAGCGCCCTGGTAGCTCACCTGGTAGAGCATGCTCCCCATGTAGGAAGGCTGAGTCCCTAGCAGCAGCCAAGGTTTGAATCTGACCCGCGGCCCTTTGCTGCGTCGTCTCCTCTCCCTCCTGCTTTCCTGTCTATCTTCAGCTGTACTATCCAATACAGTAAAGGCAACAAATTATCTTAAAAAAAATAATTCAAAGCAGAAAAGTTAGAAGCTCCCCTTTCATCTTAAATTGGTGTAATGGAAATATTAACTTTAATACACTTATAGTTTCCAATGAAAGTCGATAGAGGTTTAGGAAGCGGAGGAGTGAGCGATTGTTGTGGAGAAAAGCGCGTCTCGGTCGGGACAGGACCGTAAACTAGGATTACATCAGCGGCTGTTGCGGAGATGACTGAGGAAGAGTAATATGATAGCGGCTGTGTGGAGGGAAACAGGCAGGCACAGGGGAAACTAGGGAAGGAAAAAACACAAGGGGATCCAATGTAATGTTACAGCAGATCCCTCAGTCGTTCGTCATGGCCACTTTCATTTCCACCATGCTGATCCCTCTCCAATCACTTTACCAGGCAAAGGGGAGACAGGGAGAGAGGGAAGAGAGGAGGAAGAGGAGACGGAGGAGGAAAAGGTTGTAGGGGTTAAGTAAAAGTGTGGAGGTGGGGGGTGGGGGTGGAGGGGGTCGTCCAGAAATATAGGGCACAGGAATGTTAAAGAGGGTGAGACAAAGCAAATAAGGGTACCGGGATCCAAACATGTGCTGCAGCTCCAGAGGGGCACATCTTTCTCTGATCAGTTGCCGTCCCTGTTTCAATGGTTTCCACATGGATCCTAAACTCTCCCAGATGGACCCCAAGAAGATGAAAAGATGCCCATATCCCTATCGGAGAGGGGATCTGTTACAGTGGGAAGAGATACCGAAAGGAACGGAGCGAGGGGAATGCTGCTGTCACAGATAGTGTGCCAGAAAGAAATAGAGAGCTGAAATTTCATCTTTAGCACTTGCCCACCACGTGAGCGTGTACGCCTACGCGATCACTGCCAAACACTTTGGTGCTATAGCTTTTCACCGCATTTGTCGAGTTGTACAACATGCAATATCAAGCATGGCGGGTGCCAAGGAGAAAGTTTTGTAAGTGTGCCAGAAATTACCCTGATCCCTGTGAAATTGACACTGTGTAAGGTTTCAAGAGTGATGCTAAGCCCAGGATTTTCCATCTTTACATTTTCATTAGATGAGGCACAGACAAAAGAAAAAGGTCTCTTCGTAGCTTTTTTCCTCCTTTGTTTTATGGTATACTTTGCTACTGTTAACATGGCTGAAACATCCTGGTGAGCTGATTTATGATCCCTCTCCCCCGGGGTACAGAGTCAAGCCCAGCAGCGGGGGAAATTTAAGGCCTGCCGCACCAACTCTGCTCAGAGAGGACTCTAAAATATCTGCTAGATTTATAGAAGTGGGAGACAAAGCTTTTCCTCCTCCTGTGGTACTACCTTCCTCTGAGTTTAAGCTTGGCAGCCTGAGACTAGCCTGACGAATAGAGAGGAGTGTCAAGGTGCATACTGTCCAAACATATTTAGTGTGCTGAATTTGGTTTCTAAATTGTATTTCTGCTTCGGCGTTAACTCGGCCTGCCCATTCAAAGTCCACCTCCTGGCAATGCTTTATATTTTTCAATCCAATTCTCAAGTCAAGAAATTTCCATCTGATTAAAAACAACTAGCTCACACAGCTGTCCATTAAAATCACATCTGTTGAAATCATTTTGACATTAGTAATGTAATGTTATGATGTCTGTATAATGTGACACAACATAAGATAGACTACTGGCATTACTGGATGAAATTAAAAGAGAATATTAAATACTGGTCTCATATCTTTTCAATCACATCCCCGGCTCTCTCTCTCTCTCTCTCTCTCTCTCTCTCTCTCTCTCTCTCTCTCTCTTTAATACAGCTGATGATGGATCTGCAAAACATCGACTCTGAAAAATTAATATATGAACACCTAATCACATTGAAGAAGCTTCCTCTGACAGTTAATCCTCTTGGGAGGAAGACGCCTCGGCGAGGCTGATATGAAACCTATCACATGTACAATATAATGAACTTATTTAAGTGGCAGTATATTTTTGGCATCATTGGGCAAAAATTCCATAATAACCTTTCAGCATATTGTAATTCAAGTGTTCTGAGAGAAAACTAGACTTCTGCTCCTCCTCATGGCTCTGTTTTCAGGCTTTAGAACATCTAGCCCGTGACAGGAGACTGACCAATCACAGGTCATTTCAGAGAGAGAGCGTTCCTATTGGCTGTGCTCCGGTCATGTGACCGGTACTTGGCGTTCCTTCAACAGATTTTACAATGGTGGCGGCGTAACAAACTTTCTCATTTTACAGCTAAACTGTGCACTACAAGGTGATTCTGAGAACATCTGAGGAGAGAAATAGACATTACAGTAACAGAATATTGATTCATATTTGATCAGTTCTGTCTAGTTTGACCGTTTGGTCGGAGTTCGTGAGTGATTGATAGCTGCTCAGAGACGGCAGCTGGACAGCAGACCTCAGATCAGCTCTGACTGCTTGTTTTCCTCCAGTCTGTGAAGTCTTGCAGATGCCGTTAGGAGCACCGGAGGACACCGGAGGACACAGAGGGACATGATTTTTTTCAGGTTACCTGTCTCATGAACTACTGTCAGGATATAGTGACCGTTTTATAAAAATAACTTTTTTTTATCATATTTGCTCCAATCTGGCCTACTCCAGCTTTAAAGATCAGCCGTTAGCATGTTTACATTTTCTTTTAATAAGGGCAACTTATCCTTCTATTTCTACTTTCTATTTTATTTTCTCCTTTTCAGTCTGTTGTGGCTGTAAGTAGGAATGATATTTTTTTTTTTTAGTTTTGAAATGTTAATGCAAAGATCTACAGTGTACAAGCTTTAACCCGACCCTTGAGTCTTATCTCTCCTCCTCTCCCGCACTGTTTTGCTGAGCAGGTGCCTACAGGGACAACCACTGGAAGCAGCAACCTCTAGTTCACCCCTTCATAAAAAATCCCACTCAACACGGATGCCATTCCCAACATCCAAAGACATGTGGTCAGCTCAAAGCCCCTGTGCATCATAGACAGATTACTCTGAAAGGAAGAGGAGCCCATCTGGAGCAGAGGAGGGAGGGGCGGGGCGAGAGAGGAAATTTAAGAAATGGAGGAGAAAGAACTGGCTGGATGATTTGGAGGATAAGGGAACGCAGGGCAGAAAGACAGAGAAGTATTGGGGGGTGGGGTGGGGTTGTAATGGGGGCAGATGTTTGAGTTCTGCTGCTATAGCGTCAACTTGGGTGTGCTGAACAAATCAAGCTATGAAAGAGGCAAGACAAGGTCAAATAAGAGCTCATGAAGGACGTTTAAACCTCACCAGTCTGGATCATTAAGAGAAAAAACAATGAGAGCTTAAAGCACATAATGCCATACAGAACTTGGCTGCTTGATACAGTGTGTGTTCACCTCACACAGGTTTGAGGGAATGACGGGTTCAGTGTGTGTCTGAGGTCAGTGGCCGTGTGTACACACACAGCAGTGTGTTAAGAGCGGCCTGGTTGTGTGGTCAGCAGTACATCTGATTAGCACCTGCTGACCCAACCGGTTCACCGCGCTCACAGAGCAGCAGAGCCAGGGCGTATAACAAGCAAGCGTGAAAGCAAACATGAAACACTCTTCTCTGCCAGCAAAACAAACTGTCCCCTGGTAGAAAGAGGATGAGATCATCAACAAGCAGGGGACGAAGCCCCCACAACCATCATTCCTCTCCCTCAGTATCTCTTCAACAAATTGAACAACAGCACACAGAGGTCAGGTCTAAGCGAGCAGATAAACTCTTCCCAGCTCTGCTGAGATAAGACGTGCATAACGTGCCTCACATGGGGAAACAATTTGCCACGAAATGCTGCCACCGCCTCCCCTCTGAGCAAATCATCAAATAAATCCATGTTTAGTTTCTGCAAGGCCCAAATATGCCAGCAAAGCCGCGATAAGAATGCGTGCAGCTAAAAAGCTACATTGTGCTCAACAAAGGGAGAAAAAGCAAATCGGGGGAGGATGTGATTGGGCTTGTTGCCCTCTAGAGCAGCAGATGAGGGTGTTCCGTTTGTTGTGGAGAAGAGGAAAAATATAAAACAGAGCGGTTCACGTGATGCGGGTGAGACCTGCCAAGGAGCACAGGCCATATGGGTGACATCAATAGAAGATGTTCCTCCACTAGTTCAATTGAGCATAGTGTTATATTCTGCGGGGTTGTAAGGGACTGGACATATCCCAGCACGCAGGCAATATGTATACTGTCCATTCAATGTCTAAGGGGCCGTACACATGCCGCTTCTAAAAACGCATGGAAAATGCCAGCAGTGCCGCTGTTTTTTTCTTTCCAAGGTGCTTGGGAGTTTGCGCTCCTGTCGTGCCTGCCGTTATTAAGCAACAAAACCTGTGTGCTGCGATGACGGTGATAATGAGGTTGTGGTAATTTAGCATTAAGCCTCACTGACTAAACTAAACACAATCAAAGCAAAGATAAAGGGATTTCCAGCATTATAAAACCCTCACAGTAGCTTTACACTCCATTTCTCTGTCAGTTTGGCTCACTTTTCAACCGGATGTTGCGATGTTCTCGGATAGAAAGGGTGAAGAAAGTAAAATGGTCTGTGGGACGGATCGTAAAGCTCTGGGTGGTCCTGCACTTAAATGATTAACTTCTCCTCCATATATTTACCATAGACTGGTGTTTAAATATATCTGCCAGCTGTGATTGGTTGTTCCTAGTCACATGACATGCGGTGCGCACTGCAACGTTCCAAAAGTTGAACAGTTTTTTTCTCGGGGCGCAGCCATCACAGCCCCAGAAAAATAGGTTCTTGGAAAAGCTTGTGTGTCGTTGCTCTCGCGTTTCAGCATGTCTGCCGTGCGGCTACATTGACAACAATGGATTTGAGGGGTGCAAAAGATGCGCCATGTGTATGTCCCTTAATGCGGCAATATTGGTTGTTCTGGTCAGACACAGTGACCATCTCAAAAGGCAAAGATATTGTGTATCCTGGCATAACACAGAGAGCCAGACACCTGAATTGCATCTTGTTGGAATGTGGGATGAAACTGGCACACTCGGGTTGCATTAGGTCGGACGAAAAAACGTTGCTAAACACTGCACATATTTTAACTTAACTAAAAACAAAAGATGACATTCTCCTGCAGCCAATTGGATCCGACAGCAGAGTTCAGCACTGATTACAAACATCCCCCCCCCTGCAGTACCAGAGTCCACATGCCCTCTATTGTCTGAGTCCCCACCATGTTGTCTGTATCTGGGAGAGATAGCATCTCAGCAAGCCCTCTCCGCGGAGCTCTGTGGCTTTCTGAGACCTCCAGAGCCTGTGGGAGGCAGCGCACCTGCACAACAGACAATAGCAGCGGCTCCTATGGATTCTGCTGGTCTTTGAAGTGGCGATGGATGCGAGCTCAATACCTCAGGCCTCCTCTTTTATCGCGCGTCACTCTGCGGTTTCAGCACGCAGCCTTTGTGATGAGAGACGGCTTTGAGATGAGTCGACCAGAGCTTTTAAGGACCCTCAAGTGTTTGGTTGACCGGCCATTCCACAACAGAAAAAGGTGTTCACATGAGACGTACACAAAGCAGAAATTACGAGGATGTCTGAAGGGCGTACATGCTGCTGCACACATCCACTGCTGCGGTCTGATCTGCTAGATTTTCATAGCACAGTTAATTGGCATGGGGGTCAGGTATTAAAACAGACACAGGGAAAATATACATGTGGGGGAGAGAGACAGATCGTGGAAGATGACCCGGGAGCTAAAGTATGTTTGAGTTGGGGAGGGAAACACCACACAGACAGAACTTTACATTCCACTCCAGAGTATCACAGCCACATCTGATATCACTCCCTTCAGTCTGTGGTGTTAGCCCGTTGTCTAACAGGCCTCCGAAGCATAAACTAGCTGTGAAAGATGAGATCATAAAAAGCAGTGGCTTTTTCGATTATGAAGTATCTATGAATTATTCAGAGGCAACTGATGGCAATATTTTTTCTCTCCATCCTCCTGCTTCCGTCCCCGGCCGTCTCAGAGTTATGCTGCTCTGTTTTTCTTCTATTGATCATATTTTTGGTCTCATCTCTTCATCCCCCTCCCTCTCATTTCCATCCTGTGGGATGAGTTGCACTACTGTACTGAGGGAGGATCTGGGGGAAGAAAAAAGGAGCAGAAAACAAGGGCATGTAACACTGTGATTGACTGGTGCTAAAGTGGACACCTCACCTCTTGACAAGGCTACAACAAAGTCAAGTGAGTGGAAACCATGACTAGTAAACGGAGACATCCCAAGCATGCCAGACGCTGTTCCAGTGTCAACTCTGTCATCGTGTGGCTAAAAACTCCTCGGCTGCGTTGTCCTTACAATCCCGGTGTCTGACCCTCTATCCGTCACCGTCTATTTTACTATCCCTCCTTAACTATACGCCATCAGCACACAGCCTTAGAATGAGAACTCTTACTGTACATCACAGTGGTTTGCTTTGCTTGCCTAAGCGTCATAATGTAGGGGCCATTGGGGAATGAGCCAGTCACAGAAGTGCATCTCCCCTCAGTGGTGACAGACAAGGCCATACAGTGCGTCTCTGCATAGTGATGAGTGATGATCTCTCTGGGGATCTCTGCCTTGCTGCATCTCATACATACATTTTACTGTACATCCTGCTTTCAAGCCATACAATGTGAAGCAAACAAAGAAAAGCAGACAGTTCCTGTTAATGATTCAACTACATAGCGTACTGCTGATGTACTGTAAGTGTTTAAAACCACACAATGTTTACAGTACCTTAAATGTTTCAATACAATGATGATTGGAATCAATGGTCACTTTTTAGACTGTTGTCAACATTTTGGGCGTTTCCATTCACATATTTTAGGCGCATTTAGTGTTAAGTATCGCATTAGAAAAGCTGTATGGAAACGGCAAAACAAAATGTTTTTATGCTCGCTTGAGGTTGTTTTTGGCTTTGTCTAAAGAGTGGATGCACTAAATTGGATATGCTAGATGGCTAGCTTACTACGTGAAACACCTTTGCCAAAGCATGACGTAGATAGCTAGCTAACATTTAACCCACATGACTGGTTAGCCGGTTCCGCTGTCGGCGTCTTCTCGGATATCCCCACTGCGTGGCGTGCGGTGTCTTCGTCTCCGGACAGCATGAAACATGTCCAATACTAGCTGACATGAAAGAACTATTAAAACTTGCTCACTTGTAACAAATTCCTGAAGACCTCTCCATTTTCGGTCGTACATGTGTTGGGTAGACGTACGGGTAGACGACCAAGGCCTATAGAAAGGAGGCTGGGTCACGCGTCATATCTCTGGGGTACAACAAATGTGCAGTAAAATCTGCCCTGCTCTTGCTGAAATTGAGCCAATCGCAACGCACGGCCGCAGCTTCAGTTACAATGGCATGTGTTATACGCCGTACCCCAAGACCCATGTCCGCCCGTGACCCAGCCTCCTTTCCATAGGCCTTGTAGACGGCCAAGCCGACTTGTTTTGTTTCCGGTTTGAAAATTCTTCTTCTGCTCTGTTTACAGCTAGGCGTAGCCTCGAGCGCCAACTACTGACCTCACTACACTGTAGCTGTGTTTATTCGCTCTAAACCAGTTGATGGAAAGTTGCATTTCTTCCTTTTAGTTCGCTTAAAATGTGCTTGACGTTTGAATGGAAACACAGGCTGCTTATCAGTGGCGATCTGTTTATATTGTAAGCAAAATGCAGAGTAACAATGTCAGCTCAAAATGTAGGCTAAGATCCATATCCAAGTTTGGATTTGCAATCCACTCACAATACACGTTTTACATAGTTGGATACTGTTGAATACGTAGAACAGGATTTTGCTTCAAACTTTTTAAAAGTAAATTAAGTGCAAAAAGTAAAGTTTTTGTTGGCAGTAGCCTGCATAGAGCACATCAATTTTAAGCCAGTGTATATTCTGACAAAGCCTACGCACCGGCTTGAACTCCAGACTGAAATCAGTGAATTGGCCCACTTCCAGTCACACATTTTGACTTGCAATTTAGGTCGCTGAGGAAATGTGCATTATATGTGTTTATCAAACAATTGAGTTTCCACTGTGTACTCCCTCCTATGGTGAAAGTGACTATACTAGGCCAGATGTTGGTTATCACTGTTTTAAGATATGAAGCATACATGAGGATATGATTCTGTTCCAATTATTTGAACTGAGTTCCCCTCTCCCTTACCTTCAATGTGTTTATCTGATTCACGAAAACATGATTGTGGTGTGCCAGTCCAATCCACTCATGTACAGGGCTAGCCATGAAAACTTCATTTCCTGATCCAAAGCTCAGTTTTTTCTTCTTCTCTGTAATAACTCCAGTAATGAGAAAGAAAATGAAATAACCTCTAGGAATAGATGAAGCATGACATCCATTCAAACAACTAGGCCACATGCTCTGGTTCTCCCTCATCTTCATTCAGATCTTCACGTGCACATGTGATACAGTATTACAAATGCCACACAAATGTAAGCAGGACACTGCTGCAAAAAACACTGCTGCTAATGTACTCCAAATGACGTGCTTTAACTGAGTCACCGCCACTAACAAAAGCCATTGTTTAGAATGATCAACCTGAATGGAGTAGTGAGAGCAATCCATGGCCACTCCACATGAGATAGAAAAGCAATGCCCAGGCTGAAGAGGCCCTCCACCTTCTCGTCTGTCCACTAAAAGCCCTCTATTGCCGCTTCATGCATGCATCCTCCTCATCCACCCACGCCCCGTAGTAGTCCACAATGAGCCCTGGGCTAATGCATAGAACAACACAATTAAAGCCAAAATGGACAACTTCCCACTCCAGTCCGGGCGTGAGCATGCTAGAGAGCACTCACTGTGCCGATGTGAGCTTGACCACTCGTGCATGCGTACTGTGTGCCTGTGTCTGTGTGTGTTTGCTCTAAGAAGCAGAACAGAGTTGACAGCTCCAGCCAGTAACCCTTGACCTGTGGCCTGAAGGGCCAGCATAAAGAAGGCAGCGCTGGTTCGCAGGAAGTTCTTCCCTCTGGCACAGCATCCTTGGCAGGTCACCATGAAACACAAAGGCCACAGGCACATGGACCTGATCCAGGATGCCACGCTTGGTTTGAACTCTCTCTTGACAAAGAGGAAAAAAATAATTTCCCCTCAAGAAAATCCTGGAAGAAAAGAAACGGAGGAACGGTCCAGCAGCGTGCCGCGCTGTAGTCAAAGAAATCTAAATCAGATTTCCGCTCAAACAGGCCAACCTCAACTCACAATAACGGTTTCACTGAAGCAATATTTGCTTCCAACTATACTGTGTGCACGTTAAATTGCCTACACAATGGCCCATTTGTTACGGCCCTGATATATTTGTCTTCTTCTGTCTTTTTTTTTTTCTTCTTGGGCCGAGAAGAAAATCATTCTTGGTTTCTGTGCTGTCTTTGCCTTTCCCTATTTCTGTCACAGCAATTATTTCATGAAATCTGACTCCTGATATTCTGTTTCTTTTCAATTTCCTTTTCAGCAAAAAGCCAGAGCGTTCCCTTCTCCCATGTCAACCACCTCTCAGTGCACAGCAGCAATGTGCCAAAAATATCTCCATACCAAGAAACAATCTAAAAGCTACATTCAATTAAACATGCCATTCTGTTTCAAAATAGAAGCTTTGCTTCTGCTCAAAAACACAAAGCCAATCATCTTGGGATTTCAGTCTGCCTTTGTTCTACATTGCTGTCAGTCTGTTTATTTACTCCTCTGAGAGGGTTTGTGTTTGAGCACTTGTTTTTGGACAGACAACATGAGCTCAGCAGACTACCAAGGAGTCCCTGACAGCCCTCCCATCATTTCCTTTCCCCAAAGATAATATACACTCTAATGTAGACGAAGAAAGGAGCTAATTGACCTGAAATCAAAGCTAATTGGCCTCTATTTAGCCTCTTCCTGTCCTAGAGCAGTATGGACACTGGGGGGAATATACCACCAACAAACAAGCAGTAATCAGCAGTGGGGAGTGTGATCCTGGGCTGTATCTGTATCTGCAGGGCGTAGTGAGCCCCTGGCTGAGCTATTGGCTGCATGCTGCGGGCTTAGCTGATAGATATCTCTGACTCTGGCGGTTCCCACCATAAAGCCTCGTTCAAACTGCCATACTTCATCGGACGAGTCACCTCGAGACCTGCCCCCTACTCCCCATGGATCATTTTTGAGATTTTCTTCCGGCATGATGTTGTAACACTTCCTCCTCTGTGTGTGTATGCGCATTAGTATGTGTGCTAGTGTGACTCCATTTACACTGGGAAGAGAGAACTGTTACCCCCGCACTTTTCAAAATCCTATTTTTGCCCTTCAATTTTAGCAGTTTAAATTTGACTTGACTCACTAAAATCTCTCTTGATAAAAAAATCAAGTTTCAATATCTATATTTTGAATTGTAGTTGATATAAGGCTGTCAGTCGATTGAAATACTTAATCATAATTAATCACATGATTGTCCATAGATAATCGTGATTAATCACACATTTTTTTATCTGTTCAAAATGTACATTAAAGGGAGATTTGTCAAGTATTTAATACTCTTATCAGCATGGAAGTGGGTAAATATGCTGCTTTATGCAAACGTATGTATATATTTATTATTGGAAATTAATTAACAAAACAAAACAACGATAAAAATTGTCCAGAAACCCTCACAGGTACTGCATTTAGCATAAAACAATATCCTCAGATCATAACATGGCAAACTGCAGCCCAACAGGCAACAACAGCTGTCAGTGTGGTGCAACGGTTCAACAAGCCCACGGTTCAGTTTGTATTGCGGTTTTTGGGTCACAGTTTCGGTGCTGTTTGTTTTGCACATTAGGGAGAAGGAAAACAACCATTTACAATGTGTTTGAACTCCAAAATATATAAATAGATTGATTGATAATAATGAATGATATTGTCTATGATCAGATAATTGCCTCTTCCATGTCTCTGTCAACTCATCGAATAATTAGCAGGCCTGTATATAATAGTGGTGCAAAGGTTCAACAAGCCCATGGTTTGGTTTGTATGGTCATTGAGCGGTTTGTTTTTCTACGGTTTGGTTTTGCATCCCTAGTATCCATCACTGCATGTGATGTTGCAGAGTCGGTGCAGGAAATGACATAGTATTTTTAATAACATCTAATACCATTATTGTGCAAAACACTATAGCCAATTCTATAATATGTTAAGTTGATATAGTTTCATTTTTTGGTTTTATGTGTTAATGAGTTCATTTGCCGCCCCCACTGCAAAAGGAAACTTATGCCCTATTGTGTGACTGTTTAGTGAATAATGCGCGTATGGCCCGGAGAGAAGAGTTGATTCGATTTTATCTAAGCTCCGTGGGTGCAGCGAAACAGAAGAGACAAAGTGGAGCAAGTTACTCAATTTGATCTACGAGGTGCAAAGGCAGAAAATTCACAGCGCACAGTGATGGGTAATAAAACAAATGAAGCAAGAACTCAAATGCTGCTTGCACCACCGTGGCTACATGACCTACATCTGTAGAGTGGAGGAATGCTGATCCTTATCTAATGTAGGATATGGCCCCGAGGACAAGACAAGTCATCTTGGCACACAGGACTTCTGTTATTCACTGTAATCTTCTCATTCACAGTGTTTTCAACTACACCAGGGAGCCGCTTGTGCCGCTTTGATTGATGCGGCGATAGAGTTTGATTCATGTTACATTGTACGAGGAGAGCCATGAAGTATCCGACGAGAGCCCGGGCAGGGTTACATTAAAGGCATTCCCGTGAACCCTCAGCACTCCACAGTCTCTGTTTCTCCCTTCCAGACAGATGCCAAAGTCATTGTTTTTTTCTGAGCCTGCTTTTCAGAGAGAAAACCCGATCTTACTGGCTTACCAGTGTCACCAGTGGCCCCCCGTCCTCCCCCGTCATTTGATCCCATCTCCCCTCCTTTCAGGAATGCACTTCAGTCACTCTTTCTTATTCTCCCCTCCCTCTTCTCTCCGGACCGTGGTGCCCAAGGCAGTCTGGGGGGTGGGTGGGGGGGGGCACAGTGTGTGTTTGGTTGTCCCAGATCTATTCATCCTCTCTGGTGAAACGGGATACAGTGACCTCCTCTGTGTCCGGTGGTCACCGTCCCAGGCTCCTGTCTGGTTAAGTGTCAGAGATCGAGAACCAGCGAGGGGAGGGGTGGGGGTAACTCGATGGCTGGTCAGGAGACGAGCCAAGAACATGAGCCGGTCGGGCACCACGGAGAGATGATACTGGATCGGAGTGAATGGACCGGCAGGAATGTTCTGCAGTGAGTTTATGTTAACTGTGCCTGAGCCATCTGTTGTTCTGTCATTGTTTGACTCCCTCAAAAGAAAGCAGGATCCAAACCATGACTAACAAATGATGCAGATCGGTGAAACACGCCATACTTTACCTCAGCAGGGGATAGGATATGCACACGTGTCCATTTCTATGCTATTTGAACACGGGGTGACATACTTACACGCTGCAAGCAAACCCCTCGCTTCCCATTAATGTACGAAACTAGGGGCAATTACAGGAAGGGTTCCTCCATTATAAAAGGGGAATATATGACACCCCCTACCTCACGAGACATGACAACCTCTCTGCACCTCGCATTAGCATAATGTACGCTTACCACGTGAGCCGCCAATTTGTCTGGAAAATCTTTTCCCCCCACAGGTTTATTATTGAGAGTGTGTCCATTAAAAACAACTGAATTACCATCTGAATTGGCTCACCATAAGGTACAGTTTTGGCAGTCTTTGAAAGAGTAATTGGATCCATTAGGGCAGGAAAAGAAAATGCAAGATCCATGTTCTTTTGTGTGCACGGTGTGTGTGTGTGTGTGTGTGTGTATGTGTGTGTCGGGGGATATCTGTGTAAATGCCAGTGCATGCCAATTCCTTTCAACTTTTTTTCTGCTGCAGTAGCAGAACAATTGTTAATTGGGACCAATTAAGATACAGTTTCATGATTTAATTTAGTATTCTTCACATCATGAAGGCAGCGAGTCAGTTTAATGACAATTCTCGACAAAAGCAGCACCGAGCAGACATTCGAATGTGGCTCAAACAGTCACATGGATGTCCCTGGCAGTATGAACTGACAAATAGAGGACTTTCTGTGATTTCTTATGCAAAATAACTTAAGAAATGCATTCTCAATCTAGTTTTTACCAACCTCCTGGTCTGAAAGTGAAGCCAATGTGGAAGTGCCTTGAACCTGCATTCTTTCTAATAGTCAGCAGGGGGCGACTCCTCTGGTTTCAAAAAGAAGTCTGATTGTATAGAAGTCTATGAGAAAATGAGTCTACTACTCACTTTGATTTATTACCTCAGTAAACATTGTAAACATGAGTTTATGGTCTTTATAGCTAGTTTCAAGTTTCTTCAATACAGCATGATGTTCATTTAGTAAATTATGGTCCCATTTAGTGTAAAGTAGACGATAAAGTAGGGTATGCTTTAAAAAAACAAAAACAAGATGGCGGCGATCAAAACCCAAGATTGCGAGGACCAAAAACCAGCTGCTGATGATCCGCTGCTGTGTCATGATCCAGTTATGGTTTTGATGAGGACAAACATGCAGTAACACACTTGTATTATCTGTTAGCTTGCAGAGAAAAAAGTGAAAAAACAAGATCTGGCAACTATAGGATGATTGGTCACCTGTGTATAGCAGCTTCGCGATATGAATCCATTTACAGTTTAGCCTTAATAAAAGCCCCTTGAACTTTGCAGCACCTGCAGCTCTGGACAGCTCATCTCACAAATGTTAACAAGCCAAAACGGAGTTGTGTTCTGTGATAAATCCGACCACAGCCAGAGGAAAAAGCTCCTCCAAAACACACCTTCCCTTATGATGAATGAACAAGCCAGCGAGAGTCCTTGAAACATGGGGGTTACCAGGCAATGCCACAAACCTATCTGTCTCAATTGTGTTCAATGGCCTGTGATTTCCATGGGTCCATGCAGGAATGTGTGTGTGTAGCTCCTAAAAAGAATGAATGCTGCAAAGCCATTACCTGTCTGAAATGGTGTCCCAATTATGACAGTCTCCTTCAGCATGCAGCCTTGCAAAACCAAACTCCATGAAATTGATTACCCCCACACCTGGACCTCATTTGTGACTCTATTTTTCTCGCTCTCCCCTGTCACCGACTCTCTGCAGGGCCCCTGTTCATTTCCTACCAACAGAAAATAAGATGCATGCATATAAAGTATTGGGATATTAAATCCTGGACACCAAGGCAACAATTGTGTTGGGAGACAAAAAATGCAAAGAGAATTAATTTTTGCTGAGATGTGAGAAAGTCCAACAATGGCTTTTTCAGACCCATCTGAGACAAAGAGAGAGAGAATGAGGAAGAGAGAAAGAGAGAGAGAATGAGGAAGAGAGAAAGAGAGAGGGCAGGAGATGAATTTCTAGATATTGAATAATCACCGTGGCTCCCAGCATTGCCCTCCTTCCCGCTATCATTAGCAACCCTGACTCTTTTATTCCCTCATTCTATTTTGTATTCTCTCTTTAAAAGACCCCCCCCCCCCGCTTCAGATTGACCTCCTCCGTTAAGCTCAAGGTTACTGGGGCGAGCACAAGGGCATTCCTTTGAGAGAAACAGCAACGCTTGGCTGCCACTAAATAAATAGAGATGTTTTATGGGCGCTGGTGACAGTAAAACTGTATGAGATGACAAATCTGCCAGTCGAGTTATTTCTGAAAACACACAAGGGAAAAGGTTTTATTGCTGGAGTAAGGGTGAGAGGTTTTACAACACTTAGGCCCTGTCCACATGTATACAGTTATGTTTAAAAACGGATATTTTCCTCTACGTTTTGGCCTCTCGTCCACACGCAAACAGACTTTTGGGTCACTCTGGTTACTTTGTATCTGTGTGGACGTGTAAAACGGAGCGTTTGGGAAATGATGATGTCCTCTCCTCATTTCGTGCAAGCCCATTGTTGATTTGTGTCATGAGCATGTGCCAGAAACAATAACAAAGATTGCGGACTACCGGCTTTTTTACGTTTTGTTAGCGCTGCTCGGACTAATTACTACTTTACGTTTGAAACATGTTACAGTCACAGGAGGCCAAAGCAGGGAACACATTAAACATGTTGAGGCCAAAACGGTGACTGAATGTGCTTTTGGGTGATTGGAGGCGAGGTTTGGCGCACTCATACAGGTTAAACCTGAATGAACTTCCTTTCGTCATTTATGCATGTAACGTTAAAGAGACCGCTGACGATAGTCAAGAATCCCAGCCCCCCCCCCACGAACTGTGATCTCACTCGTGGTGACATGTAGATATTACTGCGAGCGTTTCGGAGTCGTTTTCGCGTTTGAGTGTGGACAGAGATATTTTGCAAAACGAACATCGTGTGGACAGATCACATATCAGTTTATAAAAATATCTGTATACATGTAGACATGGCCTTAATCATCTTTCAAAATATACCAGTGTCCTGATTTTTTTATTCATTGAGAGATGGGAATGGTTGAGATATCAGCCCAAGAGTTACACGACATAGATTCAGCATTAAAGACATACAGAAAGCCAGCGATGGCATTTCAATGGCCCAGCTTTTCGCCGTCCGGCCACTGCCTTTGGTGTTAGCACCTCTACTGTGCTTCTCTGTGGTCGGTTATAATGAGCTCTCAGTTCTCAGTGACTGATCAGGGAGGAGGTTGGAGGTGGAGGCGTGGGGGGTGGGGGACTGTCGTCTCACTCCCTCACAACTCCTGGAAGAAAAAAAAAGGGCCTATTTGTGTTCTGCTGTTGACCTCCGTCTCTCAGTGGGAAAATCTCCGGGGACTCCCTCCTCTCTCCATCTCTCCATCTCTCCATCTCTCCAACCCTCCATCCCTCCATCCTTCCGCCTGTCCATTCCTCCCTTCATCGCTGACTGCCCGGTAGCTATGCATATCTGCTGATAATGTTACAAGGCTCCCCCCCCCCCTCGCAGGGATACGTTACGGGGAAGCCAGATGACAACATGGTCAAAATTGCACACAGATGGCTTATATCATTGGCAGTTTTAAACTAAGCACAAATGATGACTTATTTTTCTCCGCATCCAGGGTCTTGTAGTTGTCCCTGGATGAACTCCAGGGACTGTCTGAACTCCTACTCAGTGGGTGCAAATGCAACATGCATTGATATGCTACGCACAGGAAAACAAAGCACTTTTAGTAACAGAACAACAACTCTGGCAGGCGCTAATGGGGAAGGGGGGGATGGCTGCGACACAAAGCTTAGGCAGGGAATGTGTCAGATCTGCATGGTTTTGTGTGTGTGAGGTAAGACAAGCAGTCACGCGGTGGTGGGTCCCACATCGCCGGTGAATGGGCATGGCGTACGGCTGACTGCGAGGCGACCCCTCTCCGTCTCTCCTGACTGTTGTTTTGCATTCTTCATAATTAGAAGCGCCCGAGCATGCCAGGCATTCCTAATAGAGGTGTTTTACACTAGCGGCTGACACCATCACTCAATCTGAAGCCAATGGTCCTTTCCATAAAGGTCAACAGCTCGGCCTTCTCCTCCTCCGAGCTGCCTCCTTCCCAGAGATGGGGGGGCCCCACTCGTCAGCGTGACAAAGCCGCACGCCTCCCTTCTTTTGTTCCCTCCCTCCCGCTTTACCTCTGTAAACCCCTGACAACCAACACTAGGGCTGGGTACTAGTTAAACCACGGCTCCCTATAGTGACGGATGACTCCTCGGCTCCTTATACCAATGAAGACGAATGCTAAGCATGAATTATTAAGGGCCAGAGCAGAGCGGAATATTTTGATATTGAACCCCCTCATGAATAATTCCAGCAGGGCTACCCCCAAAATGAATTACCTTGTTCTCCGTGTACTGCAGAAGGAGATGCTCTTTGTCTCCAGGGGTTCGTGTGGTGCGGTGGAGGGAGATGTTGGACGCAATATACTGGACATGAAAATCCATCTCCTACTGATATGTGGTATTGTGAGCGAGGCGAGAGCAGCCTGAGCCACGATGTGTTTGGACAGCGCAGGATTGTATATTCCCTTTGATCCAGTGGTCAAAGACGGGGTCCGTAGAGAGACTGAGGAGTGTGCGGAATGCAGAGGGGGCTGCAGAGAGCCGATGATTGGGATGCGAGGGTTGGGGTTGCATGTCCAATTATCTAGCAGGCAAGGAGAGAGGGGAGCCAGCCAATTAGAGGGAGAGGGGAGAGACCTCTGCCGCAGACCAAGTATAAACCCCCACAGAGAGAGACAGACAGGCAACCAGTCAGAATATAGACTATAGAGACATACGGAAGAGAAAGTCAGGAAAGAGAGAGAAAGACAGATACAATATATTTATCTCATACTTTCTTGAGGTGAAGAAAAACAAAGGTGAAGATGAAAAGATTTATTTTTCTGTGTAAGGGAGTCGTGCTGCTTCTTGTACATGAACCCGGTGCTGTTGAGTTTATAATGTACTGAATACTTTATCATGACAGCTTCCCGGCTAGTTCTGCTAAAAAATATCCTTATTTTTGCATGATTTGGGTAAAATCTGATATTTCACTTGATTTTCCAACATTTCAGGATTCTGCAGCGTGTTGCAGCTGTTACAGAAATACAAGGCATGGTGAATATAATTACCATCCAGTACACTCTGTTGACAGTCAGCTCAAGAAAAAAAAACGCTGATTATAACCTTAGAGAGACTGCAGCGAGCCAAATCCGTGAGTGAATAACACTTAATAGGGTTATTACTTAATAAACGATGCCATGTATCCACCTCGACAAAAAGCTCTCTGTGCCGCTGCCAGTGTTCACGGGGTTTACTATAATTTACAGTGAGGTTGACTATAATTACCCTCTCTCTTAAAGAAACTTGTCAAAGGGATAGGGGATTAAAAGCAGGGGTAAACAAAGACGAAGACATAGCATGCTTTTTACTAAGACAGTGCCACTCTGTCTCTCATTCCCTGTCAAGTGGAAAGATGCGGTGTAACGCGAACCCTTCAGCACATCTGGAGCAGAGATGAATGAAACCATTAACCATCATCCATTCTCACAATCTAATTAAGAAGATCAGTGATTTATTGACCTTTAGGACATAACTAATTGCTCAGGTTAACAGTACTTAAACTCCATGAAGGTCTTCCAATTTAAGGCAACTTGATTTGTTTGTTGTAAAGAGATTGGTTGGATGTTTTGTAAAAATGTTTGAAAGTAGTTTTGTCGCCTAAACCTAACTAAGTACTTTTGCTGCCTAAACCTAACTAAGTACCTTTGTTGCCTAAACTTAACTAAGTACTTCTGCTGCCTATATTTAAGTAATTTAATTGCCTAAACCTAACTAAGTAATTTTGTTGCCTAAACCTAACTAAGTACTTTTGCTGCCTAAACCTAACTAAATGCTTTTGCTGCCTAAACCTAACTAAATTATTTTGTTGCCTAAACTTAACTAAGTTCTTTTGTTGCCTAAACTTAACTAAGTACCGTTGCTGCCTAAATTTAAGAAGTTTTATTGCCTAAACCTAACTAAGTAGTTTTGTTGCCTAAACCTAACTAAGTTATTTTGTTGCCTAAACTTAACTAAGTACCTTTGCTGCCTAAATTTAAGAAGTTTTATTGCCTAAACCTAACTAAGTAGTTTTATTGCCTAAACCTAACTAAGTAGTTTTGTTGCCTAAACCTAACTAAATATTTTTGCTGCCTAAACCTAACTAAGTACTTTTGCTGCCTTAGCCTAACTAAGTAGTGTTGTTGCCTAAACCTAACTACGTTGTTTCCTGTGAAGATATAATTTTATTTTGAAAAGACTGTATGCATGTAACAAGCAGAAATTGACACATGTTGCTGGACATTCGTAGGAATGCGCACGAGAAGTGAAGAATAACTTCTCGTAAGATATCATGCAAACTGTTGTATGAGGATACATTGACTGAGGATTACTCAGTTATGGTGCACAAGTGTAGGCATGAAAAATGGAATCAAGTATTTACTCAACTAACTTAGTCATTCACCCACAACAAGCATGACTGAAATCACCTAAACCCCCAACAGCTATCTCAGTTCTTGGAAAAAGTACTATCAATATTAGTGGTATCCCATAAACCTGTGGCCTACCTCCACCATTCCTCAGTTATTTCATTATTCTCCTCTATCATCTCTACTCCCTGACAATACAGAGCGATTGCTCACTCGCTTCAGGAATGTCTGGTGACTTCTCAATGTCTCATTTAAGTCGAAGCAAATTGAGGGGTTTTGAGCTAAACCGTGGCCAAGTCAAGCCCAAACAGCGGATTTTGTCATTTCAGACCAACTGTATAATTTCTGACACCACAGGAATGAAGCCACAACTCTAAACTGAGACAATACTCACTCGCTTTGAAAGAAGAGTAATGCTGCCCTGAAGTTTGACTACTATTCCACTATCATACACTGGGAAATCTGCACTGCAATCAAGAGTGTGGCATTCTCTCTCTCTCTCTCTTTAGGCAAATGCATTGCATATTATCATCTGCTTCCAAGACTGGAGGACAAGCCCAATCATCATCAAAGCAGCAGCCTCCGTTTGTGACCTTCAGGAATGCTCCTCTCCGATACAGAGAAACATTTTAGGGGCTTCAAACAGGATATTAAAGACCTCAGTCCTCTAGTCTTACAGCTGGCTCCCAGTACAAAGGCTCACGCAAGCCAATAATTAGCCACAGGTCCACTTCACACGCTCGCCTCGACCCCTGACCTTTTTTACTCACCACTACTTCCTGTGAGCATATTTAGGGTCCTCTTGTAAATGGCCCTTTGATCAAGGAGCAGCACAGATGTTTAATACATGCAAAGCCATTAGTAGTCTTTTGTGCCCTTAATACATCATAATTTGGAGTTAAGCAGACAAAGGTCAAGAGGGCACTGTGGCCTGACCCGGGAAGGCCCTCGGCGCTTGATCAGTGGTCAGTCTTTAACAAGCCTCTTCACGGAGAGCTAGCGCGCTGGCTCGGAGCGGGCTGGCAGGGGGCTGCTTGGTGATGTGCGAAGCAATACAATTTACTTCACATCAGAGCAGAGATTAGAAGTAAATGGGAAAAAGACAGGGTCATCAGTCTTTTAGCCCTCAAGCCCACTCCCCTTCTTGCATGGCCACTTCCACAGCTGCCCGTGTATAACTGAATAGAAATCACACAGAGAATGAGCAGAAATGAAGCCTGCCATCAGTCTGTCCGCATAATGTATGAAAGAAGAAAAATGCTCCCGGATGGTGGGAAATGTGAAAAACTTTCTGAATAGTTTTGGGGAGACTTCTGGCGACGTGCATGCTCATCAACTGGAACCACAACCAAAATATTCTCTTTTGTTCTTTTTCTCCGATCCACTCCCATGGCCTTCTGCCTCGGCCTTCTGCCTCGTTCTCCATCTCCAATTCTACATCGAGGCTCTCAAAACCACATAAATGATATACATTACACATACCAAATCCTATAGTACGGGATCTATTTCCTTATGATATAGGGAATACTGTAATAAAAAGGGCACATAATGGGCCTTTTTTCATTTTAGGTCACACGAATAAAGAGTTGAGTTATTGCAGGCGCACAGATGGGTCCCAGTGTAAATCATCAGAGGAGCTGCAGTTTGTTCAATGTGCTGATGTGGATATCAAATGAAGACATCAATACAAATTAGCACAAAGTCTGAAAGCACATCATGAACTATGCTTTTAATAAATCAACCCATTCCTGTGCTGTGGCAAAACAGCTATTTCTCTGTCAGCAATTACAAAGCTGCACGGAGCATTCACTCAGAGTCATTCATCATCAAACACCATGATTCATGCAGAACCAAATGGCTCTAATAATTCCAGCCCCTTCCCCGGCACTCAAAGGACACTATAAAAACTTGACACGGATAAAACAAGATGTATTAGCAGAGAGGACGTGGAATGGGAGAGGGAGACTGCGGGGTGGCATCTGGACAGATTAAGATGCAGGAATTTTACAGCCCAGCATCTGTTCTTTGTGTCCTCGGGCTTAAAGAAGACCTCGCGCTGTGCATCTTTCTGATTGTAATCTGCGGGTGACCGCAATCAATGAAGACCTCTGTTTGCCAGATCAATGGAGGACAACAGTAGGTGATAGGAATTTATCATGCTAGAGTGGTTTTGGGTATGTGTGTGTGTGTGTGTGTGTGTGTGTGTGTTACATAATCACAACACATTCTTACGCACTATAACAGCCCCCCACCCCCATAGCCACTCAACTGACTGACTGGAAGAAATGAAGGATGATGGTCTCCTCTCAATAATCACACCCCTGGAGCTGCATCCATAAGCAAGGATGAGCATGCAAAGGCTCTTTTATCATTCCTGTTATGCAGCAACATTTTACGATTTAGAATTTTTCATCTGTTTTTGCATTATGTAAGAATAGTGACATGTCAGGAAAACATATTGGCCAATCTCAGGCACTCAAATAATAATATGGGTAGACTGGTTCATATTGGTTTATTAGACCTAACAGGGTGGAAAATGTGGAGCTAAGTTAGCTCTGTGAATGATCCAGGTTTTAGCTGGGCTAACCTTATACACATCAACAGAACTTTATAACTATATCAAACATGTTTTAAAATGTCTTGGATCGGACCAACTTTCTCATAATTTAGCCAAACAGGGTTGAACTTAAGAGTGTGACGAGCAGATTCACATCATTAAACATGCAAAAAACAGACATGAGTGAAAGTTATGCTCACCCCTCCTTTAATACTTTGAGTTCTCTCCCAAAAATATATGTCCACTTCCTGAAAATGGTCTCAATGGAATTGAAGTCAACTAACTAAAAGGGTGGAAAATGACTTCAGGGACTCACAGTAAATGATGAAAATGGTAATAAAATTCTAATAATTCAAGAATATTTTATCATTTTTATGGCTTATAGTTCTTGTAGAAGTTGATTATTTTGCACTGGGGACATGGTAACATCGAGCACATGTACCAAAAAAGCTCAGTTCCGTAAAAAAAAAAGTAGTTTTAATGTGCATTATTCTTTGTTTATGTCATAAAGAACACCGTAATCTATAATTCAAGCCATTTGTTATAAACATTTGACAGATTTTAAAGAAAATATGAGGAAGTAATTCATGGGGACAGAAATGCTGCTGCATAATAGGAATGACCCACACATTGTAGTATGTAACTGTGTGCTTTAAAATATAACATGTGTTTTTGATCTAGCATATTTTTACGTAATTTTTGTTTTCAGTCTAAAATCGCATTGTGCATCTATATATTTGTATGTCGGGGCATTTACCGAATTTCCAAAATCCAATCTAAACCTCAATTACCCTGATTTACAAGCATCTAAAGTTTTTTGGCAAGTGCAGAAGAATGGCCACTTTTGAGTGAAATGATAAAAAGGCGAGGAGTGATGAAGGGAGCTGCGTCCATCCATAAAAGGCTGGCCTCCAAGAGATGAGAGGAGAGAATGTAGGTACTAATCCTCCCAAATCTAAAGGCATAAAAGAGATTATGTCTACCAAAGCTCTCACTTCTAGGCCAGTACACTCCTATTCCTCTACTCTGAGCTTCACTTATTTTCTCTGCGCTCTGTGTTTCTATCCCACTTAAAGCCAATGCAAACAAATAATCAGATGGTGTGTCATGGAAGCACAGTGATGAAAAGCCAAACAGACAGGACACATAAACTGCGCCACACATACACATTAGCACAACTCGCTAACACCACCATGAATACACTCGCAATTTGCATAATAAATTGTGTGGAAAGCACCATAGGGAAGACACTGCTGATGATTTACCCAAGGGGATATAGCCCCATGGAATACGCTGGGTTTGCAGGAATATGTGTGTAAACACTACTTAGATGCACTTACCTCCCCTTTAAACACCTGTCTAAATACAGCACAACATTCAAATGGCTGTTTATGCTCAGGCGGCGGAACGCCACTGACCTTGCTTTCCTCCTTGGAAGGATTTTAAAAATAGGAAAACCTCATCCAGCCTGTGCATAATGTTTAACACACATGCATATTGACCTAGCTTCAAAGGCAAGCACGCTTTAGAAGAGAAGCTTCAGCGTCAAAGTGCAGAAAAGAACACCCCGCACTGACCTGACTATTTTAAGTCATGAACTCTCACCTTTAGACAAGGACATGTCAAACTCTGAAGCAAACCAAACACTAACTCTTCAAGCCTACTTTAAAGCTGCAGTAGGTAGAATTGGAGCAAATATGATTTAAAAAAGTCACTATATCCTGACAGTAGAGCATGACACTGTAAAAACAATTATGTGCCTCTGTGTCCTCCGCTGCTCCTAATGGCATCACAGACCGGAGGAAAAAATCAGAGCCGCGCTGGAGCCTTGCTGTCTCTGAGCAGCTGTCAATCACTCGCAAACTCCATCAAAAGGATCAAACTAGGCAGCGCTGATCAAATATGAATCAATATTCTGTTACTGTAATGCCTATTTCAAGCATAAAATGTTTTCAGAATCATCTTGTAGTGTACTGTTTAGCTGTAAATGAAACACGTTTGTTACCCAGCCGTCATGTTGAGAGCAGTTGAGGAAATACCAAGCACCGCCCACCAGCCAGAGTAAACTTTCTCTTTTACAGAAATTGATTCATATTGATCTGCGCTGCCTAGTTTGACCGTTTGATCAGAGTTTGTGAGTGATGGACAGCTTCCTCCGTTGAATGAACAGCCAATAGGAACGCTCTCTCTATGAAAGACCTGTGATTGGTCAAAGTCTCCCGAACAGGCTCTAAATGTTCTAAAGCCTGAAAACAGGAGCCATGAGGAGGAGCAGAAGTCTGTTTTCTCTCAGAACACTTGAATTATAATATGCTGAAAGGTTATTATGGAATTTTTGCCCAATGATGCCAAAAATATTCTGCCTACTGCAGCTTTAACAGCTAACTACAAAAGTAGAACACTTGCTCCGACAGCCATTTATCACACAGTAATCACATGTGACTGATCAGTAAGCAGGCTAAGCACTCCTGTATCATATGTGGACCATATCTAAGTGAGCGAGAGAATGCCCTTCCAGTCTGCAGAGCATTGGCTGCTGCTTCTTTTCATGTAACAAGGCTATGCGATGCAGCCGCTCACGTTGAACAGCACACAGATGAGTGTAAATACCATTCACCCCCGGCTGCGTCTGCTCGCCTCACTGAAGGAGCAGTGGAGAGAAAAGAGAACGCTAACATAAGAGCAGGGAGCAGATAACCTGAAGCAGCATGATGGTTATTTGCATGTGGAGCAAATAGGAGAGGAAGGAAGGGAAACTACAGAGTGCAAGACGCACCGCAAGCCCACCTCTGTCCCAGGTAATGACAGAGCAGCGCTTCAAAATGAGTAGGTGCCGGGAGACATGTGAAAGAAAGCGAGTTAAACGGTTAGATGAGGGGAGGGAGGACAAACTCACAGACAGATATGAAGTTGTCAGTTGCTCATTCTGACTTTTTTTATCTCAAGAGGGGGACAGTTACCAAAGTTCCCCTGAAAGTGAAATGTTCAAAAGGAGGATATCCTCAAATGTCTCTTTTATCTTTAAGCCTAATTATCACCAACATATCCGTCGGAGAATGAGGCGCCCCAAAGAAGGTTTTTGTCAGCAGGAAATATATAAACGATGAAAAGGAAATATTCACTTTGATGAGCACACATTTATCCTTCTTAGGACGGCTCTCTCCCCGTGTTGTATTTTCATTGCCCTCCCTCGTGTTCGCAGAGATTTGACGGTCTTCTCGGAATCTCCCAAATCTTTGTCGGCAGGAGGGCTGCTTTGAGAGCAAACCACATCCCAAGGGAAATGCATGATGGGAATGCTTTCATCCGTCAGTCTCTCTCATAACACCACTGCCTTGGATACACAGAGGGATTCTACCCCTGAACAGCAGACTCTTCGGCACATATGGATCAGTGACTGTTTATAGGTATAGTAGCTATGTAGTAAGACAAATAAAAGTCATTACTTCTGATGATAGCACATGGCTCATTAACAGCAACACTATCATCCTGTGTGATCATCTCATCCCTCACTCTCTCCTCCCAGCTTTTCCGAAAGGTTAAGAGGGAGGTGATTTGTTCCAAAAGAGGATTCATCCCGCTGTCTGACTACCACTCTTGCTGGCTACAGGACTGTGCTGATAACAGGTGCCTATGTGCACAAAGTTGACACAGACAAATTAACAGCATCTATATCCATTTATCTGATGGAAAGGGGGAAATTCAGGCTGGAGAAAGGCAATGCCACCCAGATTCATCTTCATTCTAAGGAAAACAGACATAATGTACAAACATGGTCCGTCACACGTGAACACACAGACCAAATGTGTTCATGCAATACACAGAAATAGCCAAATACACATAAACTCACAGCTCACATAGAATCCCTTTATATGATAATTTTCCATGGTTGACATGCTGGGACTTAGATAAGCCGAGTCAGCCTGAGAAGATAAATGTGACGGGGCTTCCAGGGGACCACCGCTAACATATATGGAGTTTATTTGTCAGGACAGTGTGGCGTGAAAGTGAGGATATGGCCCAGTGATCTTCCTCCTCGTTCCAGGTGAGGGCTTTGGCTATTACATTTAGTTTCATTACAGCAGCAGCCGACATCCGTGCACAGGGAGCCACAGCGAAGATCAGAAGCATTCCTCCTCACACAGGTGACGGGGAGAGGCTTTGATTTTATGTTTTAGAGTAATCTGCCAACCCAAGACTATTTCTTTATCTGGGGGAAGTTGACTGGGCTCACATGTTAAGCAATGCAGTGCGTCACATTCACACCTGGGACCTGCCAGCAGTCTGTGACTACTGGCCGTTGACCAGCTCCACTAGTGTAGCTGAAAGTTAAGCACACCTCAACAGCAGCTGTTGAGAAAAATGTAGAGCAGGAAGTGGAACAGGCTGTTCTCATACAACATTCGTATATATCCAAATGAAATCAATTCGTATGTAATCCACGTAATCGTGAACCAGGAAGTATAAAATGCAGCAAATACGGTGTAGGGAAGAGGTCAGGGTGGACGGGTGGGTCAATAAACACCGGACTTTTGCCCTTGCGTCCGGTATTCATACCCCATGTGAAACCAGAAGTCAACGTTTTTTTTTGTCACGTAACTTTCGTACTAAAGTTACGCCACTTATTATTTTATTACTTTAACCAAAACCATGATCTTTTCCTAAACCTAACTAAGTAGTTTTGTTGCCTAAACCTTACTAACTAATTATATTGCCTAAACTTAACCAAATGATCTTTTCCAAAGCCTAACTAAGAAGTTGTTGCCTAAACACAACTAGTTTTGTTGACTAAACCTAACTAAGTAGTTTTACTGACTAAACCTAACTAAGTAGTTTTGTTGCCTAAACGTAACTAAGTAGTTTTACTGACTAAACCTAACTAAGTAGTTTTGTTGCCTAAACGTAACTAAGTAGTTTTGTTGCCTAAACGTTACTAAGAACTTTTGTTGCCTTAACCTACCTAAGTAGTTTTGTTGCCTAAGCCTAAATAAGTACTTTTGTTGACTAAACCTCAATAAGTAATTTTGTTGCCATGTTGTTTCCTGTGAAGACGGAAGTTTATTTTGAAAAGACTGTATGTATGTAACGACCGGAAATTGACAAAGAGCCGCGTCCGTGTGTCACGGGTTGCTTGACATTTGTAGGAAAATGCACGAAAAATCCGGAATAACTACGGATACGTTGAGTGGAAACAAAACTGAAATTGGCATGCTTACAGGGGCAAAATAGCCTGTTTCCTGTGGAAAGATTGAGGAGATCAACCTTGAGACGCATCCTTAATTCTGATGATGGGTGAGCAGTTCCCACTTATCCACTGGTAGCGAATCCTGCCAATGTAAGTTATGTGACTGAAATTGTGCAGCAGGTCAACTTCTGTAACAAGTGTGAATTATAACCCATTATGGATTACTGATCCTCGTATACTGCCCTAGTAAAGACGGCTAAGGTCACGAGGCCAACCTTGGCGACCTATTTCACTCCTATAAACTATATATCAATAAAAACAGCTTAGAGGTGAAATAGATGACACGCAGGGATAAAGGGGTCTACGAGCCTGTATTTACTTCCATCAGTGGAGTCGGCCATTGGTGTGTTTTTCTCCTGTCCCAGGGAGACGTAGGGATTTCACTGAAGGTAAGACATTACAGTCAGGAATAATGGCACGACAACAGGCAGGCAGGGGAGCTCAAGGATCTTCTGCTGATAGATGAAGAGACTGTCAAGTGCTGCGGAACACCGCTGATATGCAGCTAACTGCAACCAAGGGGAACCAATTAGTTATTAGGAACTACGATCATTCACACTTACCTGAAGATAGTGATTAAGCATCTCTCAACTCTCCCCGTTTTATCTGGGAGTTTGTGTATGTGTGTGTGTGTGTGTGTGAGATATAGAGGGAGGGGGGGAGAGGTTGCACACACATTCACATCAGACTTTGAGGTATGGTGATGAAGTGTGGCAAACAGACCTTATTAACACAGAGCAAAGCTTTGAGGCCCTCCTCGCCCCATCTCCACCTAAACACAACAAAACAAACAGGGTGACCCCGCTGTAACCCCAGCGCTGTCCATCCATCACCCAGCAGCACACACACACACACACACACACAAACACACACACACACACACACCACCGGAGCCCATATCTCTTGCATTGTCGACATTAGCCCTACCCTGTGGAGAGATTCTTGCTGCTTCACTCCATTAACAGTTCCAGCTCACACCGTGAGCAATCCAACAATCTAACAGAGCTTGCATATTTGAACAGGTTCATATGATTTCTTCATTTTTAGAAAAAAAGAAAAAACTGTTTAAATTAAAGAGCAGAGTTTTGAAACTTTTAGATTTAATGGCTTTCCACCTGCTCGTTAACAGAGTTGGAATAGTAAATGTGTGCAGTGCTAAAAAAAAAAAACAGTTCCACAAGAGTTTTTCCTCATTTTCTGGAACACATTTTCACTGTGAAAATGTACTTTCCAACACTTCCGAGGAATTTCTCCTAAAGAGGAGAGAAAGCTATAAAAAGGCCTATCTTTTGAGCGTCACTGCCAATGTTCTCTCCAATCCTTGTTTCTCAATCTCTGTTTACGATATTCCTAAACTATGGGTATCAAGAGGGGCGGTTAGATGGTCCGTCCATTCCTCAAGACACCAGACAGACAGATAAAAGATAAGGGCTTAGACAGTCAACCGTGGTCAGCAAGGCAGAGGAAATCCCTATCATTTGTCTAAGGCCCTGCAGACGTATGTTCAAGCTCAAGTCTCTACCCCCCCCTATCTCTCTCCTCGCTCGTCTCTCACTAGTTGAAGGTTCATGTGGAGGTGAGGGTTACCTCCTCCCCCCTTTAGAGTGACCCCTTGCTCCCTACGTGTCTCAGTGCAACAGACCCCCTCGGGGATCGACCTCTTTCCCCTACAAACAAAAAACACACACACACGTTGCTTTTATGTGCTCCGCAGGTGTTGCAACACAAGCATGTCAAGCATACAAATTCCACACAAACACACTAAGAACACCGACAAAGGCCCAGAGACAGACCAGGGTGATGGTACGGGCATTGTTCTGTATTCAGGAACAAAAACAGATAAAGGCTGAAATTGCTCTTACCCTGAATGTTTATCAAGCTGGTAAGACCTCTTTTGACAATACCTATATATGAGCCTAAGTGAAAAATCAGGCACCTCCTCTCCCCCCTGGTCTTTGGATTCAAAGTGCAGGTACAGTCTGTACCCTTTTGTTCACAAGTGGATTTAGAGGATTTAGACAGTGCTCGCTGTGCCAAAACCTTTCAGAGGGTGTAATTATTGTAACTTGATCTTGAATGGCGCAACAACAGAAGAAGAACTAGTATTGTTGCTTAGTGGGAGGGCATTTCAGGGCAAGGGGCAGACAGACCTGGGATGACCCTGAAGGATGGAGAGAACCATCAGTCAAAATGCCACTTTAAATCAGCAAACATTTCACTGCTACGCCTGTCTCCCAACACATGTGATGAAGGATGTTTCACAGTGCTGTCCAGGTCATGCATGTATTACCGCTTACCTCTCACCCTTCACCGCGGGAAATATATCCTGGTTTTCTGCTACTTTTCTAACAAATACTCCCAGTAAATAAAGAAGAGCTCTGGAAAACCAAGCTCAGCAACTATTTGTGTCTTTACCCATCATCCCTCAGATAAATGTGTATATCCTACAGCTGGTCACGACCAACCAGTCCTGGAATAGGACAGGCTGTTCTCATACAACGTTCGTAGCTATACCTAACAATGTGCTGTAATTCTTATATATCCCTCAAAAATAATTCCTTTTTAATCCATGTAATCGTGAACCAGGAAGTATAAAGAGTGACAAACGCCGCGGAGAGAGGAGGTCAGGGTGGATGGGTGGTCCAAAAAACACAGGACTTTCGCCCAGGAGACCAATATTCATACCCGGTGTAAAACAAGAAATCAGCGTTCATTTATTTGTCGCGTAACTTCCTTGATTTAGTTACGCCACTTCTGGAGTTATTTCAACCCAAACCACAATCTTTTCCTAAACCTAACTAAGTATTTTTGTTGCCTAAACCTAACCAAGTCAATATTTTCCTAAACCTCACTAAGGAGTTATGTTGCCTTAACCTAAGTACTTTTGTTGCCTAAACCTAACTAAGTCAATATTTTCCTAAACCCAACTAAGTACTTTTGTTGCCTAAACCTAACTAGGTATTTTTGTTGCCTAAACCTAACTAAGTACTTTGCTGCCTATTTGATTAATTTTTTTATTTGATAGGGACGATGCAATTTAACACAGTTCCAATACACGGCATGAAACTGATTTGCTGCACAGAGCGTTTACAGCTATTGCTAATTTTCAACTTTTGTCCCTAGTTGGGCTGTTACATGTATAGTGTAATTAAAATATACAGCTTTCTATATGATAAAACCACAACAGACTACAAACCTAGGCCTAAACCTAACCAAGTCAATCGTTTCCTAAACCTCACTAAGTACTTTTGTTGCCTAACCAAGTTGTTTCCTCTGAAGATGGAAGTTTATTTTGAAAAGACTGTATTCATGTAACAGGTGGAAATTGACACGTGTTGCTGGAAATTCGTAGGAAAACACACAAAAATTGAGGAATAACTTTTCACAAGATATCATACGAACTGTTGTATGAAGACACGTTGAATAGGAGCACATGCTGCAACACTACAGCTGCACATGAATGTAGTCACCTTGTGCATACACACAGAAAATGTTATGCAGGGCAGGGAAGCTCAATCAATTTCCATCATCCATAATCAATACCAGACAGCATTAAGTTTGCCCATCCATGAAAATGTGAGGGGTGATTTTTAACCATATATCCAGGTGTCATTGCAAGCAGAACATTGTGCCCCTGACCTCTCAGTGCCCTGGCAGCACCCCTGGGCCTGTGGTGGTAATGAGAGGGCAAGGGGACAGGCAGCCTGGGTTCACCCACGGAGCAGGGGGCATGGGGAACAAGCAAGGGAGGCCAAAGAGGCCTGAGATGCATACTAAAAAAGGCATCAATTACAAATTCCACTGCCAGCATTCTTTGTCAGTCCCATCACAGCTAATAAAATTGCCCTGTGATCCAAAAAAACCCTGCTGAGCACAGAGAATTTAGAGGGAGACTTCTGCATATCTTAAGGCAGCACATCTCAACATTAACTGTTCTTGTCACCTTTAGTGGGGGAAGGTTGATGAGGGGAGGGAATTTCTTTCCATCAAGTGGCAAAAGAGAGATGAGCAGAAGAAATACCACTGATTTGAATATTTTAACATACAACAATGAATTAAGAACTAGATGCATATTTAACCCTAACGCGCAGATGTTTGAGATGGCGAAAGAAAAAAGAGTTGTGTCCTTTTACTCCTGCAACTGCAGCGCATTCCCCCACAGGACTGTGGGTTAAGTGACAGCTTGGGCCCATCACTAAGATGAATGGTTCTGTCCTACACAAGGCCTTTTAATTAGCTCCGCAAGCTGCCTTTTATAAAGAGCACACACACAGAAATGCACCCACACACACGTGGTATTACGCACATGTGCCCACAAGCAAATGCAAGGATACATATATCATATAAAATACACATTTTGGGGTTTTGGGGAATGGATAAATATTTTTTTCCACAGCTTATTTCAACAAATACACAACAAGAATAAATACCTTTGATAAACCCCAGCCCCCCCATCTATGTATGACCAAAAAATGTGGGTGTTAAAAAGTCATTTCCGTTGAGTGAGATCAATCCATCATCATTTTAGTGGTAGAGAAAAGGGGGGGATGGGTAGTAGGGGTGGATTGGGGGAGCGAGCAGCCTGGCAACCAGACGGGTACCATCAAGACCGGGACAGGAAGCAAGAGATCCCACTCCTCCTCCTCTGGCTCCTTTTCATTCCCTCCCTTCTCCTCCTCCACCAAGAATCTTCCTCCACACATGGTTGGGAATGGAGAGCCCCATCCACCATTAGAGCGTGGGTGGGGTTATAACAGGGCCTGGGAAGGCTGCGACGAACCACCGGGGCCGTCCCAATTACAGAGTGACTGATACCAGATGATGAAGCTTGCGGCATCTCACATTAACATCCACCATATCCACAGCATCTGCCCAGATGAAGGGCTGTGGAGGGGACGGCGAGCTCCACGCAAATACAGTACCGTCCAATTAGTGGGGCTGCAAGCCATCCAGCATCATGTTGGTGGTGGAAAAAAAAAGAGTGAGTGGGACTCTGTCAAACCTGAGCCACTGAGCAAAGACGCTGTAATTGTGCTACACGCTCTCATTAGCAAAAGGTCCTGAGTTGGGCTGCTGCATTCTGGCCGGATGTGCATGTGTGTGAGATAGATAGAAAAAGTGATAAAGAAAGAAAGAGAGAGAGAGACATAATTTTTTTTTATTTGATTCAGCTGAAGACGGTCAGTGAAGTGCACATAATGGCTTGATATGCCAAGCTCTTCCTCTGGAATGTTCCCCTTTTATTCCTCCATGCCATCTTCGTTCAACCACTCACACACACACACACTGACAATAAAAGCAGCAAAGGGGCTTACAGTACATCTGTCACACTGCTGGAGCAAACACCGCAGCCTCACAAGACACCACCAGCTGTTATGGAGCCTGACTCGAGGTTTGTTTATAGCCCATTGTTTTCTCTGCCCTGTCTTTCGCTCCTCGATTTCAATTTACTCAGATACACGCTAACACAAAGGAGGGCAGTGTGTCAACGCCCACAGGCCCTTTGAAGTGCAGGCTGAATGTTAGTTTAGACATCTGAGAGCAGCTTCAGAGTGCGTGCGCTCTCCCCTCTGCCTCGGCACCCATTCATTGCATACATTTGGCGAGATATAGGACACTACATCCAGACCACGGATGGGCGATATGGAGAAAATCACAATATCACAATATTTTTTACCAAATACCTTGATATTAATATTGCAAGGATATTATAGGGTTGATTATTGGTGCTTTCAAAAAATATTTACACAATGAGATTTGTGATAATCATCAGTTATGTGGATATAATGACTAAAGGCAAATAATAGAAGAGCTAGAATAGTCTGGTAAGTTCAGAAAATGACATCACTTTACTGTAATGCAGCCTTTCAAACCAGGAAATGACACCACTTGCCTTATTACGATATCAAAAATCTAAGACGATATCAAGTCTCATATCATGCTATCGCAGCAATAACGATATTTTGCCCAGCCCTAATCCAGATAAATACGTTTTCATTGTCAAACGCATCATTTTTGCTACATTTACACCTTGTGTCCACACTACTCTGTTGTTTTTGAACCCCTAAAACGGGGACTTTCGACAATGCTGCTGACCCCATCTTAGTTTGAAAACTTTGTTTCAGTCCGTACGGCATAAACTGAATCTTTTAAAACGATGCCAAACCCACTTTCGCCTCCTGATTGGGTCTTATCAGCCACAACGTGTCCTTCCCTGATTCATCACGCCACTATCACGTGACCCTTTTCCGAAAGAAAACAAACGACATCAGCCTCGACTACCAATGGTTAATTAAACATGGATAACGAATTACAGACATTGCTGACCTTGTTGACTATACTTTACCTTGCAGGGCAGCTGGATTCATGAGATGTCATGAGATCACGCGAGAATCGAGGGGATCACATATCACACGAAAATCCATCTTGTCAGGCTTCAAGTAATGCGTTTGTGTACGGTAAGCCAGAGCACGGACCAATCAGCGTCTTGTGAGGAGCTGCTGGCAGCTACAGACGTGGCTTTAGGCGTGTGTGACGCGACGTGAAGAGGTCAGCGTAGATGCTGCTATAGCACCAGTTCTATCAGAACTGGAGAGTATTTCTTCATTGAAAGAAGAGCAAAGAACAGCACTGAAGGCTATGTTTTTCGCTCTTCTCCCGACCGGCTTCGGCAAGAGTTTGATTGATAGATGGTTCATCCAATCACCTGCCAAGTAGTTTTTTAAAGCTCCCGCCCTTTTGCAAACATTTTCTAATGATGGCTTCTCAGATGATTCTGTGAAACAAACCATCTGGCGGGTCGGGTTAGTCTATGCTAGCAGCTGTTGTTGAATTCTGAAATTTATAATGCTACTACTGCCTACATGTGCATTCCTGTGACCGCAGAGTAGACTAATCTGCTTCCTGTTTACTCTTGTACACGCATGCGCAGTGTACGTGAATGGTAATGTGATATTTTCAGGCGCATTAGTACGGATGGTGCTAAAACGCTCATTTTAGTATTAGTGTGGATGTAGCCTCAGAGCATCTGAAAGGGACCAGGCAGTATCTCTCCTGCAGATACGAAAGTGCAAGCTCTAAAATATGATCTATATTGAACACCTTGGAGTAGTATCTGTTTCTCCCACTCATTTCCTCACCTCCTCCCCGTGGAAATAAGATTAAGATTAATAAGACTCTTTATCAGATCTACTTTAAATACTGACAGTCCTATAAATCTGTCAGGTGTGCCATGAGTAACTGCATTCCATTCACTCAGTCCTGACATTCTCTGTCTGCGTGGAAAATGGCCGTAGCTGCAGGGCAAGTCAAACAGATTTGATTTCACTCATATCTAGTAACAGTGCGTTTTCTTTCTCCTGCTCTGGCTGTAACAGAATACGCCTTGTTCCCCTCGGCCTCGGGAGAAATCTTCTGCCTAGCAGGGCTGGAGATGGACGGAGAGAGCCCTGACTGACTGTGGCTGGCGGCGGGTCTGTGGGGAGCAGGCTCATCAGCAGTCTATTGGAGAGGGAAAGAGGGATGGATGGATGGAGGGGAGGAGCGAGGGAGGTAGGGAAGGGGGAAATCAATAAGCCGGCCGAGTGTTGGCTTTCTGCGGCATGAGCTGGTCTGAATTTCCCCTTTTCCCCTTTCACATAAAGCGATGGTCCACAGCACTCCAATCACAGAAAAAAACAGATATCTTGAGACAGATATTATAGACAATCTTGGGAGGACAAAGAATCCAATAATACACCCACTAAGTCGACAGTTCTTCTCAGTTTTGCGGCAAACAGCCATCCCAAACTTATTATTGTGAGAAGGTTATAGTGCGAGATATACAGTATCTACAGGCGTAAAAACACACCAAAACCAATATTACTGAAAGAGCCACGGGGTGCTTCTTCGAACACATCCATGCACAGTGCCCTCCTAAGGGGGATTTATTCATTTCATTAAATACACTATTTTCTTTTGTTTCCTCACATTGGCATTTCTTGCCAGGGTGCCTCAGTGTGCATCTAATCCTTCTGTCTCTGAGTTGTCAGTATGAGGAAAATATAAAGTCATGATTATGATGAAACGCAGAGAAGCAAAGTCCTGGGGGATGACGGTGAAAGACGGCAGCATCCCCCGACAAGTGCCCTGACGTCTCCTTTGGAGACAACTCAGGAAAACAGGAAAGAAACTTATTCTGCATTTCAAGCTGGAGGGAAAATACATCATGCAGCCGTACGCCCGTGTCTGACAAATCCTGGATTGTAATCCCGCTTGTTAGTCATGCGTTCAAAGGGTATCTCTGCTGCCGCCATCATTGAGAGGGAATGCATTAGTCAAGCCGGCATCAGAACACTTGACCTCTGCCCACGGACTCAGCGAATGGCCTAATCGATTCCTCAAGATCAGTAAAGAATGGCAAACAAAGGTCGACAATCACTGCGAGCTCTGTGCGGAGGGCAGGACCCAAAGCCTCTCCCACAAGGTCAATATTGGAGCCACTCTGCGCTGATAAGGAGCCACTGGGTGATAAAGAGAAGGCAGAGGCGGTGAGGAGTTGACCCTGCGGTTCCAGCCTGATTCATAAAGAAGTTTGTGATTGTCTATCTAGGTTCCTGAATCTAGGTTGGACTGAAAGAGCTTCAATTTGATAAAAAATAGAGGTGAACACAAAAGGGCCCTGGAACTGCCTAATACAACCTCCAAAGTGGCAGCTAAAATCATTCACCCTGACTCTTGTCAACGGAGCCATGTCACCGTTATTCAGGCCTCATCTATCTGAAGGGGCCATGTTTGATGAAAGGACAGCTGTCATAGCGGGGGACCGGCATAAGTAGTTTGATGACAGAGCGATGCGGAGGGAAAAAGGAGGTCATGTAGCTGAGAGGCACTTAGGAGCCACGGACCGAGGGGGCCAGGATATTGTTCGTCAACGCGACTAACCCCACGGGGCGCATGGAAAACAGTCTGGCTCTCATTTAGCCTGTCCCTGTCTCTCCAACGGGAACCACAGCACAGCAAACATACCAGCACTTAATGATGGATATTCAAAATAGAGATTCACCGATACGCTGCCGGGTTTTCATTCCACATATGACAGGTCATGTTGATTATAACTGGATGATACAAACATTATTGACCCAATTATCAGATTATATGAAGATGGGCCGTCTCCATGGAGACATTGGGTAATATTTGCATGTTTACACCGTATGCAGACCACAAAATAATATAAATCAGATTTTTACTGGAGCACCAGCAGCTTAAATGGAAACATCTGCTTAAAGTTGTAGCAGACAATTCATTGTGTGAGTCTAACTAAAAGAATTAGAGCCTCCCATTCCAACTGAGACCCCGTAAATCTAGTCTGTTTATCAGAGTCGAACCCATGTGTGAACACTCTGCTTACAGGAAGTGACTAATAGAGACACAAACTGTTTTTTTAAACAGAAGCCTCCAGTATTCCATCCAAAAAGAGCTCCACTCACCAGATCCTGATACAGTAAAGCACCACAGACTAGCCGGGCTGTTAAACATAAGCATGCTATCTACAGTTCACTGACATTTTCCTGGCAATATTTCTGTTAATATATGTTTGAATTTTTCCAGTTTTCTCTCCCTGCTATTTGTGTGAGTTGGCCAGCGTAACCCGAAATCTAAAAATAAAGGAAATGTTGAACAAGCCAAGACGTTGACATTGAACCCCGACAGTAGCAGAGGGAAACACTGCAAACGCTGGCGTGTGTCTTGTTGGTTTAGCGTAACATGCAATCAACTTGTTTTCTCCTTTTCATCTTTTCTCCCCCCCGACAAGGCAAACAAAACCACCTCGTTCGAACAATAGAGCCGTGATTGTTGCGGGCACAAAGTGAAACTTATCTGTCATGTAGCCCCCTTTCCAGTATGCAGCGCCGAAGCCTTGAGAAGGAAAAGAAAAGCCAAAAAATGTCCCTTCGGTACAATGGCGGTCTTTGTCAAACTGCGGGCTGATACATAGCAAACAAAATGGTAAATGTTTGAGCAATGAAACCGAATCTGTGTTCATGGCTCAAAGCGAGGACCAAACCTGCTCAGTTGTTTGGCAGGCTTTTTATGTGTCTGGGGAGACGAGAGGAAAGTGGAGGAACATACAAAAACACTTTCAATGCTGTACAAAATACCTAGCTATCAACTGAAACTCTCTCTCCCTCTATCTGTCTTTTCTTCTAGTCTGAGGAATTGCTTGTAGCATGCATTTTTAATTGCTAACTTGACTGTATTTCCACATTTGGTCCTCTGGTGACCAACCTGTGTTTTTTTTACTTTTTAGTTAAAGCAGCAGTGGATAGAAATGGAGCAAATATGATTAAAAAAAGGTATTTTTTTCATAAAATGTAAAAACAAAATCATGTTCCTCTGAGTCCTCCGGTGCTCCTAATGACATCTGGAAGATTTCACAGACCGGAGGAAAACAACCAATCAGAGCCGAGCCGAAGCCTTGTCATCTCTGAGCAGCTGTCAATCACTCGCAAACCCCGATCAAACGGTCAAACTAGGCAGCGCTGATCAAATATGAATCAATATTCTGTTACTGTGCAAAATTCTGGAAAGAGCAGTGGCCGCCCAACTCCATCAACATATGGCCAACCATAAGCTCTACGAAACGTTTCAATCTGGCTTCAGACCACACCACAGCACAGAGACCACCCTCATCAAAATCACAAATGACCTCCTCATCGCTGCAGATTCTGGTCACATCAGCATCCTCGTCCTCCTGGACCTCTCAGCTGCCTTCGACACAGTCTCCCACACTATCCTTCTCACCCGACTATCTGACTACCTTGGCCTCACCGGTTCAGCTCTCTCCTGGTTTCAGTCCTACCTCACAAACAGAAAACAGTTTGTCACTATCAGAGACTCCAGTTCCACCCCGGCCCCAGTCAACCATGGCGTACCTCAAGGCTCTGTGCTGGGACCCCTCCTCTTCACCATCTACATGCTCCCCCTTGGTCAGATCATCCGCCACCACGGTCTCAGCTTTCATTCATATGCTGACGACACACAACTATATCTCAGCACCAAACCATCCACCCAGCTACCCCCACAGTCACTTGTAAACTGCCTACATGCAATAAAAATCTGGATGTCATCTAACTTCCTAAAACTCAACAGCAACAAAACCGAGCTCATGGTTGTGGCTCCCAAGGCCCTGCTCCGGAAGGTTGGAGATCTCCACCTGGACGTTGACGGCTGTTCCTTCTCCCCATCCTCGGAAGTCCGCAACCTGGGTGTCATCCTGGACCCAACACTATCATTCCAGTCTCATATCAGGTTCATCACCAAATCCGCCTTCTTCCACCTCAAAAACATCTCACGTCTCCGGCAATCACTCTCTGACTCTGTGGCAGAAACCCTCATCCACGCTTTCGTCACCTCCCGTTTGGACTATTGCAATGGAGTTCTGTCCGGGGTTCCCAGCAAAGCCCTGGACAGGCTCCAGTATGTGCAAAACTCGGCTGCCAGGGTTCTCACCCGCACCAAGCCCTGGCAGCACATCACCCCCACCCTCATCCACCTCCACTGGCTCCCGGTCAAGTCCCGCATCACCTACAAAATCCTCCTCCTCACCTACAAATCCCTCAATGCCCTGGCTCCTCAGATCCTCAGGCACGGGTCAGCTCTCCATCCCTCACACAAGAATGAGAACTTTTGGGGACAGAGCCTTCAGTGTGACAGCCCCCACACTTTGGAACTCTCTCCCCATAGAGCTCCGCAACGCACCATCTCTGGACACCTTCAAAAGACTCCTCAAAACCCACCTCTTCACCAAGGCCTATGGCCCCTAGCTTCTGTTACATTTGTTGTGTTTATTTATGTCTTTGTTAAGCGTCCTTGGGTTTCATGAAAGGCGCTATATAAATCCAAGCTATTATTATTATTATTATTATGTTCCTCTGAGTCCTCCGGTGCTCCTAATGACATCTGGAAGATTTCACAGACCGGAGGAAAACAACCAATCAGAGCCGAGCCGAAGCCTTGTCATCTCTGAGCAGCTGTCAATCACTCGCAAACCCCGATCAAACGGTCAAACTAGGCAGCGCTGATCAAATATGAATCAATATTCTGTTACTGTAATGCCTATTTCTCTCCTCAAATGTTTTCAGGATCATCTTGTAGTGTACTGTTTAGCTGTAAAATGAGAAAGTTTGTCACCCGGCCGCCATGTTCAGATCAGTTGAGGAAATGCCAAGCACCGTCAACCAGCTGGAACAAAGTTTGACCGTTTGGTCGGAGTTCGCGAGTGATTGACAGCTGCCTCCGTGGAATGAACAGCCAATAGGAACGCTCTCTCTCTCTGAAATTACATGTGAAGTCTCCCGTCACGGGCTAGCCATGAGGAGGTGCAGAAGTCTAGTTTTCTCTCAGAACACTTGAATTACAATATGCTGAAAGTTATTATGGAATTTGTTCCCAATGATGCAAAAACATTCTGCCTACTGCTGCTTTAAGGTCATGTGCTTTGTTTGGATTTGGGCCCCTGATCTCGGATCGCCAACACATACAGTACAACTCCATAAGTCACTCAGCTGGCTCACTGAAGGACCCAAAGGCAGCTAAGAAAAAGCCGAGATGATGGACGCTCTGCACAGGACAAATAATGACTACTTTCTTTCGATTCTATCTAAAGGTCCCTAGACTTGCACAAGGGCCCTCCAACATGACTGAACTTTGATTTTTACATGAGGAAAGCCAGACCATTCCTCCTATCTCAAGGGACAATGATTTGGTACCAGCCCTCGACAGACTTGACCAGATTCAGAGCCGTGGCCGTGTCCACTCACCCACTGAGAGTATCCAGATTTATCCCCTTTCACAAAATCTCAGGCAGGGATACAAATTACACGTGACATCACATTGTGAAGACATTGAGCAGAACTACAGCATGGAGGGAGGCATGGACAGGAGGAAGGAGGAGATGAAAGGAAGCACCGGGATGTCACAGTGAGTCTATTGTGGATTCTTTTTTTTTCCAAGACCCAACGTGCCCTATTGTAGAGGGAAATCAACCGTGCCTTCCTGTGCATGTCTGGTAATGAGGGTGTCCAACCAACAGACCAACACATGCATGCATTGTCAAGACATTTTTACAACCTAAAGCAGCTTTGCTAACCTATTCACATTGTATAGCCCTGCTCCATAAATAGATGCAGCCAAATGGTACAACATAAACTTAAGACCGAGTTGTGTCTCTCAGCAGCATCTGCCACGGAGTAAATCTGCCCACAGCCTGCAGCTGTCAACAGGAAGCCCAGAATGACCTCCACAGACACACACACACACACATGCTCAAAGAGTCAAACACACATACACACACACACCAGTCTTTCATCTGTCTACGATTGGCCCAAATCCAGCAACACTATATATCTGTTCCACTCCCTCATAATAAAAGTTCAGTCTTGTTCAGCACCACTCTGGGTTATTATTACAGGAAAATGGAATTAGTGAAATAAATTCTGTCAGTGCACCGTTAGAAATAAGCAAATGAAAAATTGGACATTTTGTAAACACATGCTATATTTAACTGCAGCACCAGCCCATATAACCCGTAGCAGAGTGCCGACAAATGCACGTTCGCTTCTCAAAGGAGGGTAAAGGTTTCTGGTTTTCGTCAGCGTAATAGCTCCTAGCACCTCAAGTGCTGTGTCGAGATTGTCAGTTTGCTCATATTTTCCCCCCAGCCTGTTGGCGGAAAATTTACAAGAGTGTTTTTAATAGTTTGTTATTTCATGGGCTGGCAGAGTCAGTTCTGCTGAGAGCCTTGTAAATGTCTTTTAGGACCTCGGATAATCAGGGGGACTATAGGCACTTGAGAGAGCGGAGTACATGAAAGTAGCAGTTTCCAATAATCTATCACAGAGGGAGAGGAGGAAAGGAATCGTTCTATGCGTGTGACCGCCCCCTCTTCAGCTTCTATCAGAAAGCATCACATCAAGTTTCATAATTTTTTCCTATCATATCATGAAGATAAGACGGGCCGCTGCAGTATTTACTGCGCAGATGGGTTTTAGAAAAAAAGTGTTGTAAGTGGCAGCTGAAGGAACAGCCCTGTGCAAATCACATCTTTCATCAGTCCTCATTAAATAGACAACTGAACCCTTGATGAAACAACAGGACCAGAGAACATGTACACCGTCACGTGCACTCTCAACGCACACGAGCGAAGTCACAACAGACCAACGGCGATCCATTAACAGTAATGAGTGCATACTAGTCAGGAGCATCTCGGGGTCTGACAGTGGTAGAAAGACAGGGGGGTGTGCACCCTGTTTCAGTGCCAACCTGCCATCTGCGCCCAGCACCGGCTGAGTTAATGAGGGGATTATAGGCCCACATGCACAGGGCTCCTGCCCCGGCACCAGCAGGGGCCCACCGCACCACCATTTCAATATGGAAAACATGACAGAGGCAAGGTGGGCTACTGCACTCACACTGAGCAGAAACCCCACCGACTGACGACGTGCAAGGGCACGTGGGTTGTCTGTTTGGCCATTCCTTTATGGATGACATTGTGTGTACCTGCATGTGCAAGGACATGTGTGTGCATTTGTGTGATTATGTCTCATGGATGTACTAATGATGAGCTAAAAGGGAACGCACAGGGAACAGTGGGGATCACAGGGACTCGCTCCTCATCTGGCGCAGACAAAAGAGCTGCTTGATTAAAGGAAACCAGGAGGCAAAATAAATCTGTTGGACTAGAAAAGATTCACATGAGGAGAAAGGGACAATCTGTCGAACCAAGAAGAAATCCGTTAGCAGCTCTGTTAGGCAGTGACCCCAGCCAGCACTGGGAGCACACCACTGTTTACACCCAACACACCATCAGCAGCACCTCTAAACCACCTCTAGGGACCCGGCCCACTAGGAGCGCCTTCATGTGTCACTGGCTTCCTCCTCACGGCCGTCACCACCTCCCACTCAACATACGAGGCTGAGGCTGTTGCAGAGGAGGTGAGGAGAGGACGGCTATACGCCAAACAGTGATGGAGTTAAAATGACCTTAAAAAAAGGCTGATTCCAAAATAAACCAACAGATAAATGGATAAATCCGCTGACCTTGGGTGCAATTAGCTCTTAATTACTGCACACTGTGTGCTCTGGGAGACGTACATTAATTAAAAGAGGATAATGGAAGGCAACAAGGGAGGCTTTGAGCGGAAATACCTGCCAGCAGAGAAGATCCACCACAAGCATCCAGCATGAAGCTTGTGTGTGAAGAATGCTGTATGAGGGTCTATTAGGGGTGGGAAAAAAATGTATTCACCTATGTATCGCAATTTTTTTTTTTTTTTTACGATTTAGATTTTTTAATACCAGAATTTATATATTTGCTTCATTTGAGTCTATGTGGAGGTAGAAGGAAGTTACCGCTTTTATTGTTGTAGTCTGAGTAACGTGACGTCATATCCGTTCCGTATCTGACAACCAAAACAAATCCAGCCGGTTGCAACGAGAATGTAGAAAATGGCGGAGGGTCCACGTGGATACGACCTGCACCCTCACATGTTAAATCCAGCGTGGTAAACACTACACATCCAGTAAAGGATGGAAACACTTTGGGTTTCACACATTGACAGGAAAAGCAAAGCTAGACATCACGGCTAAAGCTGCATGTTAACTCTGTCACGGACAGGAAACGTTATCATATTGCTGTAATGTGCCGTCAAGCCAGCCGTCGCTCTCATCTCCGTGGTCAAATCAGCTGACGCTACGACTGTATACTGACATTTATGTTAAATGCATTCAAACAGCCCCGATGGAGCTGACCATGGATGGATAAAGAGAACGGAGCTGACGGGAGAGCTAGAGACGGACTTGGCAAAGTCACACGTGTGACTACGTTCTGTTTTCAAAATAAGGTGTTAACAAAGGGAACTGTATATACTAAATACATCTATGGAAATAAGATTTATTGGATTATATTCACCAGAAGGATAAAACATTACATGTCCCTTATAAATTAAAAAGAAAATACCACTAATTTGTGAGGGAAATGTCTTTATTCTTTGATTTTTGGGTTGCTGGAAAAAAAAAAGATATACAGTATTTGACTTCAGGACATTTCTGACTACATAAATGCTGAAAATCAAACAATTCTACTTTATCAATTTAAATATTTTCCAAAGTTAAAGTCCCTAGCAGTGTATGTTTCAACTTTTCCTCATAGTTTAATGTTAAAAAAGTTAACAAAAATCACATCAAATCGTAATATCGAATCGCCACCCAAATATTGTGATAGTATCGAATCGGGAGATGGATGTATCGTCCCAGCCCTAATATCTATATTGTATATCATAGTGTAGTATGGAGTTGGTGCACTGGGGAAAAAGAAGTGAAAGTATACACCAGGAGAAAAAAGAGTTGTTGGCATTGCAACCGATGCTCAAACCTCATGAAGCTCACAATTTATTATTATGGCTTTGGGAAGTAATGAAATGTGAAATCACAGAAAATACTAATATGCCACTGAAAAAGCCTGCCATTATAGGTATTATCCGCAAACATTCACCAGCACTCATGTTGGACATTTTAATTCAAACCGTTCATGCCCAACATTGCCTCCCGACCACAGCGAGGAAACTTTAATGACTAGTCAAATTGGGTCTTGGCAAAAATGTTAATTTGCCCTGTCCCCCCTTTTTACTGTGTCTGTGTCTGTGTCCACAAACTGCTGCTGGTTCTGTTCCCGCAACTGAGACGGACGTTCTTTCCTTCGTCTTTCCTTTACGGCTGTGGAAACCATCATTATCCTGCCCACCACCCACGCTATGGCACTCCTCTGAGGGCGACAACAGAGACAGAATCCAGTCTGTAGACACATCCAAGGGTCACACGTAACCGTAACCTCTAGCGTGTGGACCACAATCGTTCTTTTTTTTCCCCCTTTGTGCCGTGTGAAGCTGCAGCAGAAGTGCCAGTCTTCCCATGAAACCAAAGAACAATATGTTTATGTCTCGACCGTCTCTTTCTCCTCCCCCATCTGCCCCCCTCCGGTCTACCCGTCTCTCCACACTGGCTGATCAAGGCCCTGGGAGCCCTGTAATAACACTCTGTTTGGACACTCATCACTGATTGTCAATTAGAGCTTCTGTCTCCTGTGACCCTCCAACACAGAGACTTTAAGGACCTGTTGACAGGCTCAGTCGTCTTTACCTGGTTAGTCTCCATACTAGGGCTGTCAATCGATTAAAATAGTTAAACCCTCACAGGTTCTGCATTTAGCATAAAAAATATGCTCAAATCATAACATGGCAAACTGCAGCCCAACAGACAACAACAGCTGTCAGTGTGTCAGTGTGCTGACTTGACTATGACTTGCCCCAAACTGCATGTGATTATCATAAAGTGGGCATGTCTGTAAAGGGGAGACTCGTGGGTACCCATAGAACCCATTCTCATTCACATACAGTACCTTGAGGTCAGAGGTCAAGGGACCCCTTTGAAAATGGCCATGAGTTTTTCCTCGCCAAAATTTAGCATAACTTTGGAGCATTATTTAACCTCCTTTGCGACAAGCTAGCATGACTACTAATGGATTCCCTAGGCTTTCTAATTTCGTATGATGCCAGTATCGCCACTCTAGCTTTAAAACTGAGCCTGTTACAACCTAAAAAGTTGCATTAATGCGTTAAAGAAATTAGTGGCGTTAAAACGAATATACGTTAACTCGTTATTATCGCGTGAACTCCGACAGCCCTACTCCGTACTATTTAAAATCACCTCGAAACATCACCAAACTTCTGAGCGTCTCCAGAGCTGCTGTGACAAATCGCCACAGGAACAATGTTAGCAGGCAACCAATAAACAGTAAAGTTGGAGCCTCTGAATGCATTATGTGTTAAAAATATAATAAAATCACTGGCACTCTCAGATATGGATGGAGTCATCACTCTTTAACCACTGCCTATTAAAGAAGGCCAGAATACACTGAAATGGAATGAATGGCATGGCTTTTCTGGGCCTCATACACTGCCTATCAGACCACTGGCAGAGCCGGCGGAACCTTGTCCAGCGGTGGTGTTTTATTGGAGGCTTGTATTTGTTAATGTGTCTGGGCTCCTGCGCTGTTGAGAGAGAAAAAGCCTAAAACAGAGAGGCTGTTGTGCAGGGGTCTGGCCGAGCTCCACTGTCCCCTCCAGCCAAACTACCATATTCACACTTTCTTATAAAGCCTTATGAACTGGGGGCTCTCTGTGTGGGTGACTAGTCACTCTACCTCTTCACACACACACACTACTTGTTTTTAGAGTTCACAGTGTCAGCTGGGCTGAGAGCAATTGTTCCGATGAGAGTGCTTTTGCTTCACTTCCATCACTTTTTCTCGTCCAGCCTTCCTCTGTGTCTTTCCGGGGCTTCTGAATAGCTGCCTACACCCTCTCTTTCACGGTGCCCTCGCTGCTGCTGGAACAGTGACGCCAAGGCAGGGCCCCGGGTCTTAAATAAGGGCTTGAGGCCTGACACATGTGGCCTGCGAACTGACAGCAGCTTTGTGAGCAAAGGGGGAGAGGGAGTTGGGGAGTTGGGGGGGCAGAAGGGACACTCAGGGAGGAGAGACAAGCTGAAGGAGCCCCTTGAGAAACAGCCCGGGCCAACAACCACCTCAACAAGGGCTCCAGTCATCCAGCGGAGTCAAGCTGGAAGGCAAGGGAGAAACGGTACCACTGCTGGATGCCAACGGGAAGCAAGGAACTCTACGTCAGAGGGAGAAGAATCTAAAAGAGTAATTGGACAGATGATGGACAGAGGGTTGGAGAAAAGAAGAAAGAAGGTGAGGGGAAAGGAAAGCAGACTATAGCCGGGTTTCCACCAAAAGTTCCCAGGACTTGAAGTACCTGGAACTACTTTTCAGGGAACAACAATGTTCCTTCAGCCCACGGTTGTCTGTGTTTCTTCCGTGGTCTAAAGACCTGCGAAGATTAGGCATTTTAGTCCACTGCCTCCACCCCGGAAGTTCCGGTACTTTTAGAAAGTACTACCCCCCGACTATGGCATTTTTTAGAGGTAAAAAGGAACCCATAAAATATCCCCGGAACTTAATTAAGAACCTGGTCCCTGCTGTCGAAACGCAATGAGTTCCTCAAAAGGTTCTTAGTTCTGAGGAAAAGTCCCTGCGGTGGAAATGGGGCTTTTATTGGTGGGCTAATACCTCCTTTGTGTTTGTCTCAAAAAGGAAGCTAGAATAAATTCTGCAGGAAACAACCTGCGTGAAGGCTGCGTTAAAAAGGATGTTGTGAAGGAATAGGAACAGACAGGTGAGAGAGCAGCATGAAAGTGTGTTGCGTGTCACAACACATTGCTGCATATGCTCATGGTATCTGTGAAAAGGCCAGCAGGGAGATAAACAACTCGAAAAGACACAATAAAAAAAGCAGCCAGAAATATTTCAATGCGACAGCAGGGAGATCACATAACACAGATTACGACAAATTAAAGTGAAACTGCATAAGAGAATCCATTTTTAAGAGTCGGGTAGGGATCAGTGAAATGTCTCAGCAACAAAAAAGTATTAATGATTGTACATTATTGGTTATCACCTATAGGATTTCAGCAAAAAGCTCCACAGAGCTGAAAGAACTTCAATGCGAGGGGAAAAGCAAAGGCGAGGAGGAGGAGTGGGTGGTTTTCCAGAACAGCAGACAAAGAGAAAGACAATTACGGAGGCTCGAAAAATCTATTCAGTGCATTTTGCTGGGAACCGTTCCTCTCTCTGCCTGAGTCACTGTGCTCTCCTTTGGCCCGATCCCAGCCTAATCCTCCACTTTACCTCCATCTCAGATGATTTCACAGTTGTCACTAAACGCTGAATTTCCTCTTTCTTCCGACAAATGTTGACTGGGGGACATGCCAAGATGGCGCCGAGATGGTGAACTGGCTAGAGTGTGGGGGGGGGATGTGTCTCTCAAACTGGCAAATGTTTCCCTCACGGTTGTTAGCATTCTCCACTAGGGCGAGTTAAAACACTTGGCTAACAGTGTAGCTTTTAGCAGGTGAAAGCATCCAGACTGGAGTCGCTTTCCTTTAGAGCAGTGATTCTCAAAGTAGGGTCCGGGGACGCCCACGGGTCTGGGGTACTCTGTCAGGGGGTCAGAGAAATAATTTGCTATAAGTTACAAAATTGTGCTGCATCATTAAAAAGTATATATCTACAGATGGGCACCATTTGCGCCAGTAGAGTGCTCCAGGGATGTTGTATTTTTGTAGGCCAACCAGGAGGTTAGCATCGCCCTGGGTTACCTCGACAAAAAGCCAATGGGATTGTTCCATTTGGTTTTGGATTATTGCAGAAAATAAGCCATGTGGCAAATAAACGTTTATGATACTTACACGTTTTGTTCAGCAAGATAATCTTCACAAATGAACTTCTATGATTTTTGAAGCAGGAATGCAATCCCCGGAAGTAAAAAGCTAACATTAGGCTACAAATGAACCTCAGCATGGTCATGAGTATACACAACGAGACTGTAAAGGCGGACGAGTCGGTGTGATGACGTTTAGTAATCTCATTCAGCCATAAATTAGCAACCGCCTTTTTTAAGACACAGAAAAGGTTCAAAATTCATGAGTGGGGTATTGATTTATTTGATGTCGTAGAACAAAACATTAAAATCTCTTCAGCTTGTGTTAACCACAGACCTTATTTCAAGCATCTTACTAAAACCCATTCAAAAAAAACATTGACTTCCAGACGAGGGAACCATCGTGCTAAACTGTGCTAAAATGCAAACTCATTTCCGGGTTTTAGGACTCATTCCTGCAGCACTCTATAGAACAAGAATATTTTGTCCATACCAATCATGTTAGCTCTGGGCTACTAGAAACTCTGATATGATTGTGACACATCACGTTAATCTGTCATAAATCTGCGACTTCACTCAGGGTGCAACGAACTGTCCCTGCTGCTGCTTAGCTTAGCTTATTAGCCAGCTAGCTACCATGGAGAAATATTTGAGTCAGTCCATATCGTCAAATGGCGCTAAGACCAAACTAGCTAAATTGAGAAAATATGACGACAGTTATATCGAGCGACACGGACGGACGGAAATACGCCATGTGTCTTCAGGTGCTAGCGATGGAAGCCGTGAAGCCAGCCAAGCTAAAGCAACATCTGATTACAAAGCACCCGGAATATCAGGGCAAAACAAAGTGGTGTTAACATGATTACAATTGAAATGTGTTGCTGTTTATTTCTATCAAGCAGGTCTGAAGTATTTAGGTTGAAAAGTTTTAGAATACAAATAGTTCCAATGGCTTCTAAGAGTAAAAATGGTAGTAAGCATTGTGCTTAATCAGTGTTACGATTATGAGGGGAAATTGTCTCCCCTTTAAGGGGTCCAAGGCCTCAAAAAGTTGAACCCCTGCTCTAGAGAGCCTGAGGAGTGGTCACACCAGCATATGTCCATTAGCACCATCAACATTTCACTAACGAGACAACAGAGCCTCTATGAATCCAGAGATCCAAGAAGTCAAAGGACTCCTCAGAGAGGCACACACATGCACAGACACCCCAAAGGTCATGATGACATCCCCACCTGTCCCCGATCAACTACCGTCCACACATTGTGATGGAAGTTGTGTCTGTGGCTGTTGCAGAGTCCCTGTCTAATTACAGTTAGAGAGCTCACTGTCCTTCCTGCAGCTAATGTGGATTTACTGACACTAAATCCTGCCTTAACAAGCCATGCAATCTATCTGACAGAAAAAAAACATACAGCTGTGCAGCATGGACACTTAACAAGACAAGAGACGGTAGCTAATGGTTTTAAAATGCCGACGTACATTAAATCCCCTCTGTCATGTCCACAATTGTGCCCATTGATTCCCCTCCTACAGCTGCGACGCTGTTTTGTTTTCTGCACTTCAGATCTCTTGAGCTTCATGCCATGAAGCTATACCATTGGTATGCGACCACTACTGTGGGCAGCGGGGTGAATTAGGTCTGAAACGGGGGTCAGAGTAACTACGCCGGGGCAATGTTCTTGGCATACACGGCACCATGTGTTACCCTGCTGCACACAGAGGAGTGAGGTGTGGTAACAGAAAACAGCCCGGACACAGGAATGCACGGGGCAGTAAAACGCTATACAGCGCCATTCATCACAGCACCGAGAGCTCAGCGGGGGCACAAATATCAACGTTACCCCCCCCCCCCCACACACACACACGTCCTGTTCCCCAAACAGATTTCAGCATACTTTCAGCCTCCCACTGACTATAATTCTCCCCCGTGTGCCTTACTGTCTATAACCGACTGTCCGGCATTCTTGCTGTCCGTCACTGATGTGCTCGTCAGTGAAGTTCTTTATTAATAGCACTGAGAGTAAACCATTTGAGGTTTAACGTAATGCCACACAGGCCACAGCGGTGGATGCCAAAGGGGTCACCTCTGGGACAGAAGAGTGGAGGGGCACAGCAGCTGATGACTGAAAGTCGGAAAACATGTTTTCGGGAAGGGCATCACTTTGAACTGCACTGAATTGATGATAATATAACGAGTCAACATTTGCATGGACTAACCTGGCATATTCAATAAAAAGCAAGTGTCTGTGACCAATAAGAGGAGGGTCCATATACACCGCCATGGATCATTTAGTCCACCATCAACAGAGTGGAGCAGCAGAGCTAAAGCATGTGTGACATTCAGGAGTGTGAGTGTGTTCATACCCTGAGTGTACAGGCTCCTTCAAAAGCCTTTGGTGCTAAATCCAAACATTTCTGTCCAACTCAAACACGACATAAATCTGTCCTCGGAGCCTGTCGGCAACAAACAGCCTAGGGACGGATGTGTGAAGCAAAGAGTGACAGCCAGCAATCTATTCTCTGCTCAATGTGTCCCCAATATATCTCACTAAAGGTTTTAAACTTTCAGTTTCCTCGATGTCACCGTTTGGCAAACAACCCAACACGAGTGAGATCCTAATATGTAGCCCCCATGTGCTGTGCTCTTTCTATTCTTTCAAACATTCCCAAGGATATTGGATAGGCAAATGATTTGACAAAGAGCTGTGGATTAGAACAGCGTGGAACAAGGTGCTTGGAGCAAAAACAAAAAGAAGGGAAACAATGAGCGATAAGGAAGACTGCGCGGGGAAGATAATTAATGAATGGCTGCGTCAAATAATACAAGCTGTAACAGTGGGACCTCTTGTCCTACTTCTGCTGCGTATTACGCATACACAAAAGGCACACACACAAATAATAAGGAGGGAAGAGGGAGAATTAAGAAGCGGGTTCCAAAAGGAATTTATTAATAGTGATTTACCAACAGCCTCTCATAAAAATGTCTGAAGGAAATAAAAATTATGAAACAGCATGGGTCGTTGAGAGGCACAAGGAAAACAGAGAAACGCTGGCAGACGGGGACATTCTAACAATAAAAACGATATTGGTCAAAGAGTGGTAAAAGCCAGAACTTTAGGTGAAGTGGGGTAGGGGTGGGGGAAAAATCGATACAGCATAGCATCGTGATATTTTGCTTGGCAATGTTGTATCGTTTCACGGACATCAAGTATCAATCTTTTATTATAGAAACTATTACAACATATTCTCATACGGGACGGTTTTGTATGATATCTTAGGTTCCTGGTTTTTGGTTGTTTTCCTACGAATGAAACAGTCTTTTCTAAATAAACTTCCATCATCACAGGGAACAACTTCCTTAGGTTTAGGCAATAAAGCTACTTAGTTAGGTTTAGGAAAAGATCGACTTGGTTAGGTTTAGGCAACAAAACTTCTTAGGGTTAGGCAAATAAACTACTTAGACTTAGGAAAAGATCAACCTGGTTAGGTTAGGCAACAAAACTATTAAATTAGGTTTAGGAAAAGATCGTGGTTTGGCTTGAATTTACTCCGGAAGTGGAGTAACTTGCGTGACAAATAAATCCATGTTGACTTCTGGTTTCACAGTGGGTATGAGCACCGGTACTCCTGGTTAAAGTCCAATGTTTTTTGACCCACCCATCCACCCTGACCGTTGCGTTCGCCGCTCCTACATACTTCCTTGTTCACAATTACGTGAATTATGCACAAATTGATTTCATGGGATTTATTTGAATAACAGTGCATCACTTTTTGTAGGTATAGCTACGTACTGTGTATGAGACCAGCCCAACTGTTTAACCTTTTAACAATCTGATGGCCGCTATTTTGTGTTTCAGAGGTTTTAGTGAGCTCATATGCAAACTAGAAAACTAAAAAAGAATCAAATGGTACCAAC